>NC_038245.2:39703293-39968995 GCF_000004515.6 Glycine max | reverse complement strand
TTTTTAAAAACCGATGTAAATGTCACTACACATCAGTTTTTAAAAACCGATGTAATTATAGATTATAATTTTTTTTTTCATAATTCGTATCATATAACATCGCTTATTTAAATAACCGATGTTGTATTTATTAGTTAACATCGGTTTGAAAAATCGATGTTAATGATACTACTTTCCACATCGGTACTTTCAACATCAATTAATAACCGATGTTGAAAGTCTTAAATAACCGATGTTAAAACCTTATTTTCTAGTAGTGGTTGACATCATGCAGGACGTCCTTTAAACGAGGCAAAAAAAAAAAAAAGAAGCAAATTACTTAAATGGAGGTTGTGACGGGCTTTAATTTGGTTGCTACTGTTTGATGCATATAACAACAGGTATGTAAAGTTGTCTGCAGTTTTATGATTCTTTTGAAAAGCATTAAACATAAACATTATATTTTTTTTATTATTAGAGTATCACTTTATTTTTTTACTTTATTAAATTAAAGTATCACTTTTCTTTGACTTTATTTCTTGTTTTATAAAATTTTATACAGAAAATGGTATAAACAATAATTTCTTGTACATACAAACAATAATTTTTAGGCAAGAAATAAAAAAAATATGGAATTTTCATAAATTAGTAAAAACAAAAAATATTTTTTATCAAAACAATCTCTTGATTTTATGTTCTTGCCTAAAAATATATTTATAAAAAATATTTTTAAATTAGATATTTCTGATTACAAACAAATCAACATGTTGATTTGTAGTTTGTTATAAGTAGCATAGTCTTCTTTGCTTTTTTTTTTTTATGGTTTAAATTTTAATTTGCTTTTACTATGAAAAGTTGTGACAGCTTCGTTTGTTAATTTAGGTTTTCTTTTTGTTAGTATCTTTCTGATTACAAACAAATAGGAACCAATCATGTGTACGTAGCTCACCAATATTTGTAAAAAAAAAAAAGAAGAAATAACAAGAAATCAATTACACTTTTTTTTTTAATTTAAAAACCTATCTAGTTAAAATTTTTCAAATAGTTTAAAAACCTACCTATTAATTTAACAGAGGATAAGTGAGGAGACTGATTCTTGTCTTTTAATTTATAGTATAATTAGTTGTACATTAGACGTTTTATCATTTTTTCAAATTTTGCGTAAGGAGTCTTTATGCTGATTTGTTGCGTTTTTCAATTGGTTTTGAAGGTTGGAGAATGATTGACTCAAATTTTGGATCACAGAAAAAGATTTGCGTTGCCAAACCGATTAGTTTGCAAAAGAAAATTAAGAAATTTGTAGAATAGAAACGGTACACACATTAAAATGCAGGAAACAGAGAAAAGTTTGTTCAAGGTTGTAGGGATTCTGACACAAAACTTGCAATAGTGAATTTCAATGGCTGTTTTAGTCAAAGTTCGATTTTTTACTTCTTTTAGTCAAAACTATACTGAAGGGCTGTGTCATTAATTTCTTATGTATTTATTTTAATCTTCCCATTTTTTTTTAATTTACAGTTTATATAAATTTTCCATAAACATGTCAAATTATATAATGAAAGAAACTGAAATTTTCTTTGTTTGTGTTCTCAAATTCCCTTGATAAGCTATGTAAATTTAAAAAAGAAAAACTATTTGTGTAAGAAAAATGAAATTCAAGAAATGAGAATAATTTATCCAAAGGAAATAAATAATAAAATTACAACGATCCATCAAAGAAAAAAGTCGAGTACCACTAAATGGAAATGAACATAATCTCAAGGGATTGATGGAGTGAAACAAGACAGAATCTTACATTCGATAAATCATAGGTTTGAATTCTCATTTGTTCCTTTGAGATGAGGTAAATATAACAATGTGGACTTGGTTTCGTTCAATCTAACAATGGGGGATTCACAATGTGTGTGCATGCACAATGAAGCCACTGAGTTTGGCCTTGTGAGTTGTGACCACACCACAACCGGGACCCTAATCGATAAAAACATATCAATGGCATTCTTGTTCAATGAAAGGGACAAATACGTAAAATACTTATATGCTGTAAAAATTAATTTTAATTATTAATAACTGGTACAAAAGGTTCCGAATAATAGCATGTTTTTGGATTCTCATCATCATTCCCATCAGCACGCATCACAGAAGCAAAAAATAGTTGCTTTTGAGTCTGTTTTCATGCAATTATGCTTCATACGTGGATTGGGATTCATCTATACACCTTTCAATATCCCAATGATAAATCTAACGGTTATTATATAGATGACCACCATAAATCATAGTAGTATTATATACTAGTCCATTATAGCCTACTAATTCATTTCCATAAAGTTTTTTTCTAAGGTAACTAGTAACTTATAAAAATAACGTATGAAAAGCTTATGAAAAAAAAAATCCTCTGATTCATATTAGAACCAATCATATGAAGTGTTTTTTTTCTCCCAAATTCATTGTAACTCTCATATACTTATAACAACAATTAATGAAATGACAAGTGCAATACTTTCAAAATATATTACCTGTTTTTTTTTATATAATTATTGGTTGTTATAGTATTTTTTTTCAATAACTTCTATATAAAAAATAGTTATCCATTACTGATAATTTTTTTATGTTTCCTTTTTCACCAAAAAAATATAATTTAATTAAACAAACCTGTATACATTTATATGTTGCTAGTACTTTTTTTTTAGATATGTGCCTTTGTCATTTTATTAGTATTTTTCAAAACTATTAATATAGTAACTTTTTAATATATTATAACTTTTCGTTTTTCATTTTTATAGAACGTTATGCCACTATTAACTTTCGAATATACTTATAAATCTGTATGAAACATAATTTTTTATTAGAGCTTCTTATTTTAAGCAGTTTTAATATTATTACAATCTGTTTATAATGCTATTCTATTTTTTTTTTATAATATTAATATGTGATTGACGATACAGGATTGACATACGGCGTGTTTTACACTTATTAAATGTACTGTTAAAAAATAAATCATATTAAATATTAAAAGTTGACTAGAAAATTTTATTGCGTGGAATTTTTCATACATAAGAGTATAAATATTGCAAGACGTACGAGATAATAACTTCTTCTGCCTAATCTTTTACATGCATTATTACTTGGAAGTCAAATGAGCCATTGTCTACACACCCTATGATTTAGCTAGCTTGTGTTAAGAGTGGTTTGCTAATATTTCAACTTTTTTGCTTATTCACTATACTTAACTTTGGTTGCACCCAACACCATCCAAAAGACGATTTTATGTCCATCACAATTCACAAGCCTCACGAACTCGCAATATTAATGCAATTTAAGATAATTTCATTTAGCTCTATCAACTCCTTTACAGTAGAAGTGAAAATAGATCCGATTGCTTAATATGGGTTTATGATCTAGCCTATATTAGATCTAGGCCAAACCTTTTCCAAAAATAAGTCAGATTAAGAATTTTAAAAAAACCTATTTAGTTAAACATATCAAATCAGACTATAAGTCATTCAAAAAATCTTTTAAGCCTAATAGATTAATATATTTAATTTTTTTATAAATAATTATTCTTGTTATTATTATTATATTAAATTTTTTATAATTTATTAAAATATTATATCTATTTGTCTTTTTAAATATTAATCTACAAGTCAAGTTAGAATTTATAATTAAGTTTATTTAAAAATAAATTCATGTCATATTTAAATGTTTTATTTCAAAATATATTTTTAAATAAGATCATAAATATTATGTTAAACCTTAAAAATATGTTTATATTATATGAATAAATTAAATTTGATTTTTATAAAATCTCAAATACATATTTTTACTTTTATCTTAATGCTAAATTATTACAAACTAACTACTTAAAACAAACTTGTAAAGTAAGTCAGATTTTTATATAAGTCAGACTCTTAAAAAGATTTAATAAGTAAATAGATGAGACTCAAACCATATGCTTTTAATCCAAACCAAGCTTACATCTAACAAGTTTTTAACTTCCCAAACAACTTGCAAATTCCCACGTCCAGGATGTCGTCCTTAATTGCATCAAACAAATTAAGACTTAGATTTTTTTTCTTCGTAACTCATCTTCTTTTTTTAAAAGCAATCTTGATTGAGATACTGTGAATATTTCAAATATAGACATGCACTCAACCACACAAGACAACATGAGATCATGTTTGATTAATTTGAGGATGAGAATAAAATTGTAAAATTTTTAAAATAAGAACCAAATTGTCTGTTCTGAAATATATAGGAAAGCAAAATTACGAATTTAATAAAATAGGATAATCAAAATTATGTTTAAGTCTCGATTAGTATTTATAGAAAAAAAATAAAGAAAAAAAAATTACATAAGTTTCTCTTATAAGTTAAAAAATTAACTTACACAAGTTAAAATCAGTTTATTGTACAAGTTAAATGATTTTATATACCTTGTTGCTTTTAATTTTTTTTACCCAAACAAGGCTTTGGATTAAAAGTTGAAAACTCAAATTTAAGGGGTTTTTTGTTTTTTTTTTTTTCCTTTGCAGGATACTGATATAATGTGGCTTAGACTCAAATTTAAGCTTCAAACAATTTTACAAAGATGCAGATTTCCAAATAGATAGTGATTCTTTCAATGGTAATTCTTCAGACTTAAACTACTTTCCAAATGGAGGGTTTAAATATGTGCAATCAAATAACCGAACTATTTGGTTCTATAAGTTCTGGTTCAACTCTGGCAAAGCCTACCCGGGGTGGAATGAGCAGGATGTGTTCAACAACATCAAAATGCATCCATTAATTTCCAATATGAAGCTGAATATTAGGTTTCTTAGCACTAATAGTTATTTTGGAGGGTTTTGTGAGCGTGCGTAGGACTTCAACAAGGTCTCAACAATGCATGCCAATTGTTGTGTTGGTATAGAAAACAAATTCAATTATCTTAAAATTTTGCTTGAGGATTGGAAGAAGTACATGGCATTGTCTGAAAATGAGAAAAAACAGTCACATCCTTCTTGGAGTGTACCACAACTTTGCAGGTAATGTAAATGACTTTACAATAATTATTGTTTCATTTATTCAATAAATTCAACAATTTTATAGAGCCAAAATTATATAAATATTTTAAAATATATTATGATTAAGTAATATTTTCTTCTGAGTTGACTTTTATATATGGATCATGAATTTGAATTTGATCTATGAATCTATAAGTGGCAATTCTCGTACAAAAGTATATATAATGTCATGAATTATTCTTTATATCTGTTTTTATAATGTTCCACATTGTTGACATCATTCTGGACTTCCTTTGAACGTGCCAAACAAAGGAATCAGAATAATTAAAGGGAGGTTGACGGGCTTTAATTTGGTTGTAACTGTTTGATGCATGTATAAAGAGGTATGTTAAATTGCCTGCAATTATATGATTCTTTTGAAAAGCATTGAACATAAGCATTTTTTTTATTATTAGAAAATGTTGTGTTTTATTTTATTTTTAATTTTACTAATAATTATTAAAGTATCACTTTATTTTTACTTTATCTCTTGTTTTGTAAAATTGCATACAGAAAATGGTATAAACAATAATTGCTAGTACAAATAAACAATACTCTTTAGGTAACAAATTAAAAAGATGACATTTAATAAATTAGCACATACCATATACGTTTTTACTGTGTAAGATAGTGCTTCATAGTTATAGCACCTGGAAGGTTTGTTTTGCTCATGTCTGTACTCCTTGTACAGATCCTATATATATATATATATATATATATATATTTTCCTTCCAAAAAAAAATTATATTGTTTTCTCAAAACAGTCTTAGTTTTTACGTTCTTGTTGAATTGTTTGTTATAGGTAGCATAGTCTTCTTTGCTTTTTTTTTTTTTTTGTATTGTCTAAATTTGTATTTGATTTTACTATGAAAAGACGTGATAGCTTCATCTGTTAATTTACATTATATGTTTTTATCATGTTTTTTAAATTTTGCTAAAGGGGTATATTTTATGTTGATTTGATAGCGTTTTTCAATTGATTTTGAAGGTTGGAGTATGATTCACTCAAATTTCAGATGACAAAAAAATTACGTTGCCAAACTAATTCTTTGCAACATAAAAGAAATATGTAGAATAGAAGCGACACACACATTGAAATGCAGGGGACGGAGAAAAGTTTGTTCAAGTTCTCAGAACTCGGGATTTGAAGCTACTTTATCTCATTAGGATTTTAAGATTTTACCTTATTTTATCTTAGGATTTTATTAAGATTTGTTTAAAAGTTTACTAGGATTTCATTAAGATATTTTATTAGGATTTGCTCTCCGATCCATTACACGTATATATAAATAAGGAGTCATGTAATGGAGATAGCTAGACACACCCTTTGAGAATATAAATTTCTCTATTCATTCTTCAAGTTTCCTCTCCCTGTAAGTGTTCTTCTTTAATCCTTCTTCAATGTCGATGTCCATGGAGGGCTAAAGGCTTTAATCAATGTGATTAAGGTTTGACCTAAATTTTAAATTTTGTATGCATATTTCCTCTCTTCTTCATTTGTGAATTCATTTTTCATGGTTGTGGGTTGTTTTTTTATGATTGAAGTGAAATTAGATTAGAGTTGGTTAATATGAATCTATTTGAGATAGGTAATCGGTTGATAACATTGCTTAGGGATTACGATTGTGATTCTGTTTTATTAATTGTATGTTAGATGGTCATCTAAATTCGTATGGACACATATGCATGCAAGTTCTATGCTTTTTTTTTTAATCTAACATAATATCAAAGATTTATATCAAAGATTACCATATGAATTGGATTGGTGTTTTGCTTAATTGTAAATTTTACCATTAAATTTTTCTTATTTTACAGATTTTGTTATTCAAGTTTTATTTTTGTGAATTTTACCATCAACATTCATAAATTTGTAGAATTTATCACTTAAGTTTTTTTCTAGGAATTTTATCATTTAACTTTTAACATTTTGTAAATTTTATTATCCAATTTTTTTATTTTTGTATATTTTATCATCACCTTCATAACATAATAATATAAAAAGTCACTTTTTGATATTTTTGTACATCAATTGTGAGTATAACTAATATAAAAAGTCATTTTTTTATATTGGATATAACTACAATCAATATCAAAAGTTAAAATTATCTATTTTTATTAAATAGTTTTCAAAACTACTTAGTTTGATACATAGTTTTACAAAATTACCTAATTTGGTAAAAAAATTCGTCATGATGATAAAATACATAAAAATTAAAAATTTAGGTGATAAAATTTGTAAAAATAAAATTTAAATGATAAAATTTATAAAATAATAAAAGTTGAGTGATAAAATTTATCATTAAACCTCGATGTTTTTATTAATCTGAATTTCCTTTATTACTTTCTATTTTGCTTTCAATACATATATCCTTTTTTATTTTCTTAATAAGATTATAAGTGATTTCTGTCTTCAAGAAGTATGACCTAATTTATTCCTTATATAAGTTTAAGGAAAATATAATGTTTTGGTAGTGACTAACACAGCTATCACATAACCTTATAGTACTTGAAATTCAAATAAGCCGTTGTCAAAACCTTATTATTTAGCTTGTGTTAAGAGTGGTTTGCTAATAGTTACAAGTAGATAAGACCATGATAAGTTAATGGCTAACAACTTTTATCAAGATTTAAGCAAGGGAACCTCTAGGAGATTCTTTTTGTCGAGAAATTAAAAAAAAAACATTTAGTATGCATGACTCATATGTTATGGGCACGCAGATACTAAAGCATATAGTGAAGTAGAGCACAACAGAATGAAGGTTACGATGACGACATGGGTTGGGAGTGCAGGGTGCCCTTTCGATCTGATACAATGATGATTTGTTAATACTGTATCTTAGGTTTATGGTTTATTATTATATAATTAAACATATGTAATCCTTTTTTTTATCAGCAAACAGATGTAATCTTATTATTGATTAATAAGAAAAGAAAAATCATTTTACACATTTGTTTAATCTCATTATTGTTTGTGTGTGAGAGAATTATTTCTTTAGAGTTTTGGTTGACATTGCTAACAAAAGTGCATCACAGTGACGTGTATAATTGTATTAAAGAGCACATGCTTTATATTTTTTAAAAGAGTGCATGACCTACTCCCATGCCAGTGATTTTAATATATAGTAAATAGGTTATACTTATATATAGGTTGCACATCAAAAGTATGCAATCGCGGCCTAGTGATTGGCAAAATTCTTTGACGTGCTTCTTGCTTGAATAAACTTCACGTGGGAAAAAATATATTAATTTTATCTCTTTTTCTTCTGCAATAATCCACTGAACTTTGGTTGCACGAAACCCTCTCCAAAGGATGATCTCATGTCCATCACAAAACTCATAAAAAGGCATTCATGTAATTTAAAGAGAAATCGATCATTCAGCTCTGCCAGACCCTTGAGCTTTTTCTCTACTAGAGTCATTTTTAATTTTGTTTTTAACTTTTTTTAATATGTTTTTTTATGAGCATTTCCTTTTGTTAGTAATGAAAAAAATGTCATTCAAATTTGACATTTTGACACTCAAGATTTAATTCCTGAACATATACTTAAGGGTTGCAAATGACATTTTGACCAATCACTTGTTGATTATTAAGTTGTGATTGCCTATCCAGGATTAACATATATACGGTGTGTTTTACATTTTATATTTATTTATTATTATAAGATCAATTATTAAAAAAAATATTTTATCCATTACTATATATAACATAGAATTGCCTAATTCATAAGATTAAGAAAAATATTTAATTTAATTCATAGCAATAAATTTATCTTAAATTTATATATTTTTTAAAACCATTCTTGTAATTAATAGTTCTTTCTTTTTTATTGTTTGTTAATATATTTTTTCTTCTTTAAATTATAAGTATTTCTAATATAAAAATAATCAATACAAGAAATATTATAGATTAAATTTTATAAAAATAAATAAACATAATTTTAACTTTGATTCTTATAAATAAGAATGAAGGGAGTAAATCATACATCATATGTGAGATGTTAAAAGTTGACCGGAATTTTTTTTGCGTGAATTGTTCGTAAGTATAAATGCAAGACAAAGTAATAACTTTTTCCTGCCTAACCGTATGATTTAGTATCTTGTGTTAATTAAGAGTGGTTAGCTAATAACTATTTGTGGTTGGATATAACTGCTTTTATGAGGATTTAAACAAGGTAAACTTTGAGAGATTTTTTATGATCAGTGTCATTATTTAAGAATTTTTTTAAAAAAATATTTTTATATTGGAATAAAAAAAATACATTTTTATATGATTTTGACTAAAATATTTTATTTTTCAATTCTTTAACCAAAGACCCTTTATGATATTAGACACTTTGAGAGCAATGACGGATTTAGAAATTTTTTTCAGTACAAATAAAAAAATAATTTATTATAAACTTTCACAAATTACATGATCTCATAGTAAAATTTTCTTTTTATCTCATCCTTAAATTTTCTACATCCATTTAAAACATGTCTTATGGGGACACTTTTTTTAATTGAGATGTTCTTGTTTTCTACAAGCATTAAATTTTCTACTAGAGTCATCCCAATGCAAACAATGTTATTGTTGCCCTTTTTTTTTGGCGGAAAAAAATCAAGTATTCAACTTCACCAAGAACAGGCAAATTCTCACGTCCAGGATGTCCTTGCATTTAAACCAAACTCGAGTATTCGTTTTTTTAAGGCAATCTTAATTGAGATTCACATCTTACGTTAAATTCATACAAGAGTAATGTTATAAACACACTCTCAATTACACTCTAATAAAATTGAACTATGCTGTTAAAAAAATTAGAATAACTAAAAAAAATGTCTATAAAGTGTTTCTAACTTGGATGGAAAAAATAAGTGTGTTCAAATTTCCTTCTTTTATTGTATAGAAGATTAAACAAACAACCGACTTATTTTTTTGTTGTCGTAAATAACCGACTTATTTAATATAAAACGAGTAGCTCATTAATCACAAAGAAAGTTTTATATATGTCGAAGATTTCTTTTATTATTATGCAAGACACAACAATTAATGGTATGTGTGAAATAATATAAATTGTATTAGTTTACCTTCATAAAAAGGTTGATTTATAATATATACTTGAAAGATATATAAAAAGTAATAAATGATGAAGAGTTGGTTATTGTGAATGTAGTCAAACAATAACGTATCTTAAAAAGTAGTACTACTATAGTTGCTGTTTTGTTGAAGAAGAAAACAAAGTAGAAGCAACGTTCTTTAAGAATAGTCAAAGAGAGACCATTTTTTGCATCCCCAATTGAGCTCTTGAAACAATGAAGAAGAACACCTATACGGTGGAGAATTCCGGTGGCAGCGGCGACGGTGGCATCAAGGCATGGAGTTTCGGTAACCACCAGCTTTTGGTGAGAAGGGTGATGCAAGTAACCATGTCCATTGCAGGGCTTGCTGTGTTGTGGATGTTTCTCTCTAACTCTGCCTCTTCCATTGAATTTCATACCTTCTCACATTACTTCAGTGCTCAGTCAATAAAGGTGAGTCTCTCTCTCTCTCTCTCTCTCTCTCTCTCTCTCTCTATATATATATATATATATATATATATATATATATATATATATATATATATATATATATATATATATATATATTCATTCGTGAGTGTGTGCCAAGTTGCCTTTTGCAATTGGAATTATTGGTGGTGTAGATAGAGGAGAATGAAAGGAATGAATTTTGGAGTTTTGGCCTTAATTTGATGCTTATTTTTCTTGCAAACTAACTAAAAAGTTGAATTTTTTAATTTTGTGTTTTGATGTTTTTTGTTATGCTCTTGCTGTTAAAGCTTGCCTACTGGTTTGGGTTGATCAAGCTTTTTGGTTTTGTGGGTCAATTTGGATTATTCTCCATGCCATATACTTGAACTAAAGAACCATGCTTTTTTAATGCTTATGCAGTTACGTTGTTATGCTATTTTTTTTCCTATATATTTATTTAGGTAATTTTGTTTAAGAGACAGTTAAACGGATACTAAATGTAAGTCTCGTTTAACATGATTCATAATTTCATATATTGATTGTGAATATTAATTAGTCTCTTTAGCTATATATACTTAATCTTCTCGCACGTAATTGATTTATAATATTTGTTTGGTGAGTGGATCGCTCGCTGTTTCATTCTTTTTGTTTTTTCTTTTCACTTGTTATCGGTATTTTTTAAGTCACCTTGGTATATTATGATATTTCTTATTTTAGTCACGTTTTTTATTTCATCCATAGTATTTGAACCTACAATCTTTCTTAAAAGATTCTAGTCTAATTCCAAATACTATAGGATTATACTCGTTGCGCAAAGCAAGTTTATTTTTCTTAAATATTGATAATAGATTATCGAATTTTAACGTGTGCTTAATCTTTGTCATTTAATGATACACTTTTTTTAATTGTTATAAAACATTATATTGTTTTTATGAATTTAACCTAGTTTATTTTTCAAAAAATCTTTAAAATAAAAATGGATAAAAAGATATATTTTTATATATTTAATATGATTTCGGTTTATAGAAAACTGGAACGCATAAAAAACAATCTTTCTTTTGAAAGAATAGTTTTTTTTTTTTTTAAAGTAAGCAACCAAATAAAAAATGAAATGACATTTTTATAATTTTCAATAAAATACCTTTTGTCTTATTTATAAGAACAAAATTCCTTCATGAGAATTGTGAATTCTCATCCCCTTTCAAAGGAAATTTTTTAGTGGAAAACTTGTTTAAAAAGTCAAATCTTTATGATCAAGCCTTTGAGTTATCTTGTTTTGGTTTTGGAAAGCAGGTCACAATCAGATAATTAAGATAGTTTTAAAAGATTCTACGAATTAAGTAAACTCTCGTAGTCCGTAGTTAGTTGAAAAGACAGTTAAGCAAGTCCTATTACAGTCCTAAGGAAGTCATAAGCAAACTCTCGTGGTGAGTTAGTTGAAAAGTCAAGAATGAAATTGTTTATTTTTATCATATATATTATTTTTAGTGATAACAATTCTACCTAAATTTTCTGAGTACCCACAAGAAAATACTCACAATGGATAGGATAATATAAATACCCGTGTAACTGAAACGAGCCCAGAGCAAGTATTAGAGCAAATAGTATAGTATTATACTCGTTGCCATTGCTAATTCCCTATCCTTTGCCATTCTTAATACTATGCCTTAGCTTCCACCTTCCTTTACCACCAAATAATTTTTCAACTGTACATATAATATTAGAACAAGTTAATCTGGACGCCACCAAAAAAGAAAAGTTAGTCTGTACATGTGCAGAGTTATCGTGAACAATATCCACACCGTGGATAGCACTGTATACTGAAACAATACTATACACCAAAATATTGACTATATTGACCAAGTGGGCTCTAATACCATTATTGGGTATTTGAGTATCAACATGGAAAACCCTCAAAGAGAGGAAAACCGCATATTATTATAAGAATAAAAGAGATTTTCACTAACTGAAAGAGATTACAAGACCTCTCTTTAAAATACAATGAGAATATATATATATATATATATATATATATATATATATATATATATATATATATATATATATATATATATATATATTAACAATCTGATAACAAACACTAAAAAGACCTCATAGGAAAAACTATATTTTTTTCTTTGAATTTTTCTCTAGGAAAACGATGAAGCTATATAAGATAAATGGGATAGATCTTAAAGCCTTACTTGAGTTTTCTTATATAAGCTTTCAAGATACTCAAGAAAGAAATTCATCTCACGTGGGACTGCTAATCAATTCGGAATAACACATTGAAGAAAATCATTTATTAATTAACAAACATTCACAAACTTCAACCTTTGACATTGACCTTCTGGTTTCGTGATTTAAGATAGCGACAACAAATTTGTCTACTTGATCGATTATAAGTATATGTTTGATTCTCCATTGCATTTAAGCTTTTTGAATTATTAGCATTTATGTGAGAATAAATGTATCTTAGGTTTTTCTTATAGTGGAAAATGTACCTTAGTTAATTATGTTATTTAATTGGCTAAATCAAAATTTTACTTCCCTTTAATTTCTGATATTATTGATGCATAAGTGGGAAAGGAATAAAGGGATGCAGTTTCCCTTTGGAGATATTATTCTTTTGTGAATGCCATGATCAATAATGAAGGGATTGGATTATTTTATCTTTTTGGCAAGCATGTTAGACTAGTTGTTGAGCTTATCTTTTCACTTGTCTTATGAAAATTTGTTCTGTGAAATGTGAACTTAATTGGGTTACCAAGTGTTTGATGTAGTCTTGGCTTTATGCATCTCAGGCTGGTTATGAATCAAAGCTAGAGAGTGTTCTTAGAACCGCGTCTATGAAGGATAATAAGACAGTGATAATCACAACTTTAAACGATGCATGGGCAAAGCCAGGTTCCATATTTGACCTCTTTACCCTACGGGGACCGGTAGGGAATGAGACACAATGGCTTTTGAATCACTTGGTGGTAATAACTTGGGACCAAAAGACAAATGCTTATTGCCTTGCTATGCACAAGCATTGTTACCAAGTTGAAACTAAAGGTTCCAATTTCACCGGTGAAGTATTTTTCATGTCCCCAACATACCTACGCATGATGTGGAGAAGAACTGAATTCCTTACTTCTGTCCTTGAGATGGGATATAACTTTGTGTTCACGGTATACATGTAAAATTATACATGTATTTGTTTTGCAAACAAAAAAAAAAAAAACTTTTTAAGATCTTTACAATGCACACACTCAACCACACAATACAACGAGTTAAAGGGTTTTTTTTGTTTTGTTTTCCTTTGTAGGATACTGATATAATGTGGCTTAGAGATCCCTTCAAACAATTTTACGAAGATGCAGATTTCCAAATAGCTTGTGATGCTTTCAATGGCAATTCCTCTGACATAAACAACTATCCAAATGGAGGGTTTAAATATATTAAATCGAATAACAGAACTATTTGGCTTAACAAGTTCTGGTTCAACTCTAGCAAAGAGTACCCAGGGTTTGGTGAGCAGGCTGTGTTCAACAAGATTAAATTGAACCCTTTAATTTCCCAAATGAAGCTGAAGATTAGGTTCCTTAGCACTAGCTATTTTGGAGGGTTTTGTGAGCCTAGCAAGGACCTCAACAAGGTCTCAACAATGCATGCCAATTGTTGTGTTGGCATAGACAACAAAGTCAATGATCTTAAAATTTTGCTTGAGGATTGGAAGAAGTATATGGCATTGCCTGAAATTGAGAAGAAACAATCAAATCTTACTTGGAGCGTACCACAAAGTTGCAGGTAATATTCTTTAATTTACAGAACTGGAACTAGAAGATATTTTTTTCTGATTTTTTCAAGAACTTTCCTTACTTTGTAAAGGTTGAAATAGTGGTGAAATTTCGGATTTGGAATTTAGATATTCTTTTGTAATATAATATTTATAATATAATAATAGGTTATCTTATTTTTTTGGTTAAGATAAAATAGGTTATATAAATAGATAAATTAAAATTATTATTAAATGAAGATAAAAAATCATTTTTTTAATATTTTATATTTATAGGATTTTGAAATACTCATACAATAAGAGTCAATATTTGGAGTTTACTAATTGAATATTTGACTTTCTTGAAATCGTAATACAGGTTTTGATGCATGCACAAGGAAAGTTATGTGCAATAAAAAATGGAAGCACCATTTGGGGAGGGATTTTTACGTAAATGACTTTTGTTATTATTGATCCATTTATTCAATTAATACTATGATTACTTATAGATTAAAAATTATTTTCATATTTTAAAATATATTGTAATTATGTAATATTTTCTTCTGCGTAGTGTATAAATAATTTTCTTGCACATTATAAATATCATTTGATGGAGGAGTCAATTTATGTTGCTATCATTAATGGACATCGTTGTCTGTCTCTGTTAACACCATGCAGTACGTCCTTTGAACGAGCCAACGAAGAAAGGAAGAAGAACAAAGGGAGGTTGCAACGGGCTTTGGTTGAAACTGTTTGATGCATTTATAAAGAGGTATTTTCATGTGTGAGTGTGACAAAATTTTTGGATAATTTCTTTCACTCAAGTCTTAAAGTTTAAACAGAACATAAGAGTAAATTATTATGAAAGCGATACATTTGATGAGTTGCAATACTGTTAAACCGTCATCGTGAATCTCCCACTCTTTTCATGCAATAATTATTTTCATATATTTAATTAAAATGAGATGATGGAGCACTACAAATTTAAGTTTAGTATGTGAAAAAAATGACTAAAACTTGATTCATATATATAACTGAGCTATCCACTAGACGTTAGCTATTATCATCAAGCTTAGAGAGCTTGAGTTTAATTTATTTTAAATAATCGAGGTTAATATTAAATTTGAATTTGCTTATTTAATTAAATAAAAAAATTTGATCCAACATTTAACAAATTAAGCTCAAATAATTCATGAATAGTTTTGCTCATTTAGATTATATGGACAAATATAGTAACATGGTTGTTTTTTTATTAATTACTTTAAAATTTATAATTAAGATGATTTTTTATTAGTTGATAGTGTAAAAATCTCTACATTAACCATGTATGAAAATAAAACTCCATTTTTGTTTAAATACACATTTTTACAGTTTTTCTCTTGTAATTTTTCTTGAGTATTTAATAATGTTGATTTGGTTATATACGTTTATCAGCTGGTTTTGAAGGTGGGAGAATGATTGACTCAAATTTCGGATCAAAGCAAAAGATTTTCGTTGCAAGCCAATTCTTTTGCAATGGAATATGTGGAAGTGGTACACACATTGAAAATGTAGGAAACTGAAAAAACGTTTGTTCAAGTTTTTTTATGAGATGTAATATATATAGTATGTACAATTATTTATATAACAGTTTTTTTTAACAAAATTTGTATTATAACAGTTTGGATAACATTGATTTTTGTGTTTATATCTCTATTATTATAAAATGTAATAAATAAGGTGTAATAGAGAAATAAACACACAAAAATATTGTTACAAATTATTATATAAATAATTTTTTTATAGCCAAGTTAGTTTTGTGATCGAAACTTGTTTAAAAAAAAAAACTTGAACAACAGTTCATCGTTCATTTAAATTTACAAGCTAATTGGTGTTACATAATAATAACGTTTTTGTTGATTTGACTCTTAAAAGAAGTCATAGTGGCTTTCACATGTTACACTGACGTATCCCTATTAAATTGAGATAAAATGTTGATTTTATTTAACTCTGCCTTTTTTCAACTTACTGTAAAACAAAATACAATTATATGAGAAAGATAATAGGCATATTAACACGATCTAGTATAATTAGTAGATAGTTGAATTCATGTTAATAAAAATTTGATTTCCTACCGTTAGTCTTAACTTTTATGACGTCTAGTTCTTGAAATACCTTACTTTTAATAGAAAAAATATATAATATTTATGTATATATATATATATATATATATATATATATATATATATATTATTTTATGACTTCTAATTATTTTTATGAATGAGATTTTTAATTTATGATATGAAAATATTTATATATATATATATATATATATATATATATATATATATAATGTTATTGATGTACTATTTATATAATTAGTAAAAGATACCTTACTTCTAATAATAAAAACAAAAATAATAGGTATATAAATAAGATTGTTTTTATGAAGAAAATTTTAATTTATGATATAAAAGTATTTAATGTATGTACATAATTAGTAAATAATTTTATTTGTTGTATTTATTGAATACTATCATATAATTTATAAAATATAATATATATTTTAAAATACATGACTTTTCATATGAAATTATATATATATATATATATATATATATATATATATATATATATATATATATATATTACAGATTTATTATATTTTTAAATATAACATCGAATAAACATAGTATAATTAATAAATATAATATTTGTGAAATACAATGTATTTATTATATTTTATAAATTTAATAATATAATTACACCTATTGAACATGTGAATTGTGAACTTTCATATGCATCCATATTATTAAATAAAAATTAATTATGACGAAATTTATGTAAGATATAAATATATATAAAAATATACATACTAAAATATTCATTAAAATATTATCGAAAAAATATTCATCAAAAATAGTTTATGAAATATATTTTAAAATGAAAATAATTCAAATAGTAAGACTATATATTCTAATGTATTTCTTACAAACTATATCTATAATGCGAACAATTAATTTTTATGCGATATTTTTTAATTTTATTTTTACTTTATTCTCATTGTTATGTTTTGGCTAAATTTGTTCAGGTTCACATAGAATATAAATATATGAATTTATTTTATTTTAGATACTGAATAAAAAACGACGTCGTAGGGGCCCCAAAGGGTACATTTTTAGTGTTTTACTCGCACTTAACTGAGACCTTGCGCGTTTCACTTCTTTCTGGGTTCTTCACATTTCCTTTCATCCTTGTTCGTTAATTCAATTCACAACAGAAGCGCGAGCCCTAGACCTGAATCTCGCCGGTAACAACACACAATTTGGTACTGATCTTTTTTCCTGCTTGAATTTGACCACAAGCAGATGTTATGCTTTGTTCTTCTCTGTATTTTAATTTAAGGGGAGGATTTTTGTTACTGACTTATATCTTGTTTTCTTACGAATTGGCTTCGGCTTATCCTCTATAGTACTCATAATTGAAATGCTTCTTCTTGAATTTCGTAATTAGCTGGATCCATTTTATTTTATTTTTCTCTCAATGAAAGTTGTAATTTTGATTGTTCATGTTTGCAGTTAGTATGTTGTTAATTCTTCCATTTCTTTGATTGTTAATGTTTGGAATTTAGAAGTTAAGTTAGTAGTTATGGACTTGTGTTGTTATGAACTTTATTTGTTATTTCAAATTATGTTAGCTGTATAATTTTTTTTAATATATAATGGGTCAATCGGTTCAACTATTGATCCTTTGGTTCGACCACTGACCCATTGACTCAGTGCCTTGACTGGGTCGGTTTTCATAACATTGCCCGCAGGTAGTTGAATCTAGTACATTTTGTTACACGAAAATTTCTGTGGGGTTTCTCTGTTACAATGGAGGAGCTGAAATCTGCTATGGAGGAGCACATGGACCTTATGGCTGATCTTGTTCAGAAGCTCTCTTCGGATCTTCGTGCTGGCTTCCGCCCTGCTTACGATAACTTTATTGGTTTTTTCTATGCCATTGACTGGAAGGTAGCCCTCCAATTTTGATTATCTTTATCTCTGTTCTTTGTGGACTTGTTTTCAATTCAAGTTCTATGTTGCTGTTCTTTGTTGATGGGCTGTGAATTGTGGATTTGTGGGCTTTTAATTTATGATTGACAACATGATTATCATAATGCATTGAATCATAAGCACTTATAAACTCGTGTATGCTGGTTTAGTTACTACATCTGTTTATTATATTCTGCATTTTAAGAGGTTGTAGGGACCTTCACTGCAATATTGGGGTGTGAGTTTCCTTTTACAACTAGGAGGATTATCTTGTAGGTTCTGGTCTACCCAAGTCCAGAGCTAGACGGTTCCTTCCATCAAGCAGCGAGTCACCATTTATTAACACTTCCCATCAACCTATGTATGTGTTGGATTTGCAATCCATTGTTGGTGTTACACTAGATTCTTTATGTGAGAGTGCCATCAATTTTGTTATTTTTCAATTTGTCTGTGCACGTTAGATTGAATCAAACCAATTCATTTATTCATTGTTTATTTCCTACCAAAATCTGAATTAAAAGAAAGATCTACTGGATGGATGGAAGTCTTTTGAAAGCATGATAGGAAGATCCAAGGATTTTTCATATGAACACGAATTTCAAATCAAAAAGTGATTTCTCTGCTTTATTATGGTTGTTGTCATGCTCTCATGCTGGTATCACTGTCTAATTTACTAATTTTACATGATGGTAGTGTTTGAATAATTTGAATAATGCTATCAAAGCTTATAAACAATATGATGACTTGTTAATTTAATGGAAAAGGATCAATGGAAGAATATTCATGTTTGTTCTTGGCAGCAATATCATGAGATTTCCAATCTATACACTACTATTTAGTGTACGATGCATATAAGATGTGGATAGAAAATACTGTTTTTGAAACATGACATTCAGTGTTTTCTGTTCTCAGACTGTTCAGTCTTTATCATTTTTCTTTTCCTGAACTTTCTTACGATTGACACTGTTTTGATTTACTAATTTTTCTTTTCACTCTGTTTCAGGAACCTTGGCTAATGGCATTACTAGGATTCCATGTTGTGTTGCTGCTTGTAACTATCATCTCTAGGAAGAAGACTAACTTTCAAATGTTCTTGTTCCTTTTGACATGTATGTGGCATTCCATATTTATTTTATTGAATGAATTTTTTAATCGACTATATAGGCTTATTTAAAACTGCTCTATTGCTTTTGATGCTGCTAGCTTTATTCCTGTTTTGAATTTGTTACATTTTTTCAATCCTTCATGATAATAAAGTTAGTGCCTTGCCTTGGTTTTCTGGCCTGGGGTGAAATGCCAAGCAAAAATTTTGTGAAATTGAGAGGAATGCTATTCTATATTCTGTTTAGCTTTGGGCTTCATCTTTATAAAATGTTTTTCTTGTCATGTATTTATAATCGCAAACAATACCTAAAATTGTCAAAATCCAGTCATATTAGCACCTTGGAAGCACATATACTTTAGTGAAGAGCTCACATGATTGCAAATTTATCCATTTCATTAATGTCAAGGTTTCTTTTTTAATGAGAAATTTGATGATGGATCGTCTTAGCCACTGATTTGGTGGTGATATGAAGTACCTTTTTAATCCATTAAATTGAATATTCAAGCTCAATACATTCAAGGTCAATGTGCTGGAAAGTTAGTAGCAATATTTTAGGACCCTTGGTGGGTTATAACAAGGCTTGTTATTCAATCTCTCTAGTGGGAAAAAGCTTGGTTGTTGCTTTATCTCTATTAAACAATTCTTGAAGCTTGTCTTACCTACAAATTGTTTTGCTGCAGTGGCTGGTGTATATCTTGCTGAGAGGCTGAACAGATTTTTGGGAAAAAACTGGAAAAGTTTCTCTAGTCAGAACTACTTTGATCCGAGTGGACTATTTATGTCAGTTCTTTGGTCTGGACCTCTTCTTGTCATTTCTATGATAATCTTGGTTAGTATTTTCTTACACATAACCTTTTCAGTGCTAGTATTATTTTTACATCGAATATTGACTTGAAGTATCTTTCTCTATGTGCAGATCAATACACTCTTCTCCTTATGTTACTTGATTGTGAGGTGGAAAAGAGCTGAACTGAGACATCGTGCAAGGGCTGCTCGCAATAAGCAGGACTAGTTGTTTTGTGATGGGAATGTGGGATTTTGATGGATTAAACTCTGAAGGAGTTCATATCAATGGCAATGTAATCATATGGTTTTACAAATGAATTTTGTCTTCTTTTTTTTTAAAAAAAAAAAATCATATTCTGTACTTGTCATTCTAGTTATCTTTGTGTACACTATTAACGGGTTTTTTTCCTACTTTTAGCTCCTTTTATTAAAGGGGCTGAGAATTTAACAAAGTGCTAATTAGATTGTATGGTTGATCGGTGACAAAATGTGACTATATTAATGTTTCACATTATGGGGACCGAGATTTCCAGGCATGAGTTACAGTGAACTGATAGGCAAATTACTTAAATAGTTAATTGCTAAGCTAACAATTTTTTTTATTTAAATGAATAATTTGTGCTAGACCTCCAAACCGCCCTCCCTTGCGACCTCTGCCCCCTACACCTCCTCCTCCTCCGTCTCCCCATGCGAACCCCCCGTCGCCCCGCCTCCCACCCTCCGTCGCCCGGTCTTGAACCACCGTCATCACCAGCCACGCTGTTCACTATGGGGCTACCCATGTTTGTTGGTGTTATTTGATACTGTTGAATAATAATCGTTAATTAAACTATTAATGGTGAAATTTGTGATTGAAGAGAATATATGTGCAAACAAAGCCTAATATTAATTATATCTTTCAAAATATTAGAATTCATATAAAAGGTTTATAACTTTTCGTATTCAATGGTAGTATTTATGATGAAATGAAATATATATGCAGCAAAATCTAAAATCAATTATATCTTTCAAAATATTAGAGTTCGTAGAAAAGGTTATATCTTTTCATTGTTGTTGTTATTTGATAAAGTTCAATAATAAGAATTAATTTGAAAATCAACAGTAAAATTTTCGATAAAATAAAATAAAATATATATATACAATAAAATTTAAAATTAATTATATTTTTTGAAATATTAGAAGTCATATAAAAGGTTATATCAATTCATATATACACGCAAATCTGGGATTAAACTGTTTATCACATATTCAATTAAAGAGCATATATTAAAAGATATCCCTACTTAAAAAAAGAAAGGAAAAACAAAGCACACAAGTTAAAACTCTACAAAATTTGTTCAATATATCGACAAAGAAAGAACTGTGGAATTAAAGAAGCATCACGAGAATTATTACCATTTACCATGTCATGGCTAACAATTGTTGGCTAACACGCATTATGGTGGCATATCTATCTGTACCAAATTGACCTTTTGACTGTAAAATCCCACCCAAATACTGCATCGTTGTGTGGAATCGTGAATATTTTCAAAAGTGCATAAGTTAATTGAGGTTCTGTTTAGATATTTTTATAAATATTTATTGAAGAAAAGACGAGATAAAATAAAATAATTTTTCCATAGATAAATATAGTTATTTTTACAAGTAATTTTATGTATAATTTAAAATCAACTTTTTGAAAAATTTAAATGATTTTAGTTTATGTAAAAAATAATTTTAATTATTTAAATAATTCTAAATTATAATAATTTTTTTATATAAATATTTATAGAAAATATCATCAAAGATATTCTTAATTGAAAACACCCAATGCTAATGGGATAGCTGGATTGCCTAGGTTAGGACAACGAATAGGGCTGTCAATGATTATTAGAGTGGCGAAATTACCATCAATTAATATTTTGTGGGTAAGCTTTCCTTAGACAAAAAATGCAGCCTACTCACTTCTCGCATAAATTTTATCAAAAGTACTTGTGCTAATTATTGAAATTAGAAGTGTTACTCACTTTAATTGTACAGACTTATCACACTTTTTTTTAAGAAACTATTTGGTTTGAAAAAAATATTTTTATTCACTTTTAATTATGAAAAATTCATTTTATTTTACTTTATTTGTTTCTTATTTTTAAAATTTTATTTAAGAAACAGTGAAATTGTTTTATATTTTATATTTTTTTATAATCATGTTATTAATGTAGACCGCGGAATATCTATTTAATTTTATTAGTAACTAATTTCCTCAAAGAAACTTGTCTAGTCAATTTTAATGAATTTCTCTTTTTAATCATATTTTTCTATTATAAAACTCAAAACTTAAACCTTACTTGTTTGAGGGATCTGAGTCCTAATTATACTTGGACCAATAACATGATGACCTATTTGCATCCGGATTGTCAAAAACTAACAAACACATAAAGGGGATACTCACAGCGGGGATACGAAAATGGAATGGAAAAATGCACGAACAGATGTCACAGTGCAACAGGGAAGGGAACGAGCGTCAATGGTGTTGCAACGAAGGAGGAAACGAGGTGTGAGTGAGTGGTGCCGGGGAGGGATGGTGTATTTGATTTTTAAGCTAAAGGCAATTTTATCTTTTCATTACACTTGTTGGGTGTAGAAGAAACTTGTATGGATGCAGAAAAAATCACCCTAGTAGTCTAAACCCAACCAGGTTAGCTCAACCTGACCCAATTATGATAAGTGATTTATCAAATGGAGCCTAAAAACTGATATTTAATTCAGGCACCAGATAACAATCTAAATTTGTTCTTTCTCTTTTAATATATAACACTGTTATGACTAATTCACATTTTAAAGAAAATTAATTAATATAAATTAGTAATATTAAATTTATTAATAATTTATATTAATTTACCAAAATTATTCTTAAAATTTTTGGGCTCGTGATTTCTCTCTTTCACTTAATTGATTTCTCACCTAATTAATTAATACATAAAATTTATATTTTAATACATAAAATTTATTATAAAATAATCAAGGATATTTGAGTCAAAAAATAATTAATATAAAAAATAACTTGAAAATAATCTTATAGAAAAAGACAAACGAAATTGAAAAAGAAATCATATATTTAAGAAGAAAGGGAATAATAATATTGTATTATTCACTTATCTCACATATGATACCAATCATATAATGATAAGATAAAATATAAAATGTGATCAAATGACAAAATTACTCTTTCATTTAAGTTACATATAATTTTCTTAAATTAAAATGACTTTAGTTTAAATTTTAATTTTTACAAATTATAAAAATATATAATTTTAACTAAATTACACATTTTTTAAATTTATGTAACTACTTTTCTTTAAACTATATAAAATTTTAATTTATAATTATTATTTAAATATTTTTTTATTATATATACTTTGTTATTTTATATATGTATATTTGTTTGTAAAGCCACATATCATATAAGAATAACTTCTTTAGGTGAGCTCCTAAAAAAACTTCTTTAGGATAAGCAATGAGATAAGAAATCATATCTTATTAATATATAAAATAATTGATTACAACAAAATCGAATAAAATAACTATCCTAATCTAACCACCAAGATGCCCTAAATGACTGGGTTGATATTTAATTAACAGGAATTGTCCTCAATAAAGTAGTGAAATGAGCAAGAGTTTCTTTGTATTTGCCTCTCTGATCAGCAAATTTGGTGCCTTGTTTTGCCCAGAGTGTAGAGAGTGAGTGATCAATTGATGATTTGGTGGCCACTCATGCATGAAATGGTGGGATGCATACCCTAAAGTGCCAAAGAATTCCATTATTGGTCCATCTTTTTTATTTATTAAGCTGAAAAATTCAGAGGTGGTGTATGAGTAAGAAAACAAACTTAAAGGGTTTCAATTGTTTAATTCTAATGAGGTGGTCCTATCGGAGTTGAAACTTGTGACCATAAGCGGAAAAATGTGTTTATTGTCTTAATCACTGTGAAACTAATAGATATAGATTCAAATTAGGAACTATAATTTATTATAGCATCACAACTCCACTTTGTACAACAATATAAGTCATAATTTATTATATTTTATTTTTATCTCACTCTTGTATATTATTTATTTATTATAAGTCATAATGATAAAGAAAAATAGATAAAAAAAATCTAATATTATACATGTATCACATCTTAGATAAGAAGAATATGTCTCCTGTTGAATGCTAATTATTTAATTAATACTATTTAATTATGAATTTGGGATACAAGTTAGTATAAATATTATTTACAATATTTAGAAATTATTTTTCAATATAGAAGTTACCTTATACTTTATCTAGTTAAATTTTATGCACGTAAGTTTTTTTTAAGTAATATGAAATTATTTTATATGTTAAAAAGATAAAATTTATATAATATTTTTTAACTAAAAGATATCTCAGAATTTTTATACCCAACTAATTTTCTCCCACTAGATTGATCTATTTTAAGATAAAGAAATATTTTCAAACGCCATATATAAGTCAAAAATTAAACTTCATACTTTAATTAAGAGACCGTTTATCTTTTAAGTATAAATATTCTATTTATGTATTACTAATTAGTTATCATCAAATCAAAAGTTACAGGTAAAGATTAATTAAGTTATTTTTTTATCAAAAAATATTTTTCATTCCTGATTTTTTTATTATTGCTTTTGATCTCTAAAATTTTTTTTTACCGATCTTTGCTTTTCATAAAATTTTCATGCACGATTTTAGTTTTTGTATTTAACTTAAAACATTAAACAATAAACTAACATCTACCTTCACATTTATGCGACTTGTCACATGAATTATTATAATCTAATAAGTATTATTTTGCAAATCGAACCGTATCGGTTCAAACAATCCAAGAAGAAATCATGTGTTGGAACATTTCATAACTAGTGAGAATCATTGGAACGATTTGAATTAACTCAAAATTGATAAAAATTGATGCAAATTTCAACCGGTTTCTTTTAAAAAAATTAATCTAAAATATTTTTAAGATAAATAAAAATGCATTTAAATATTTCACATTAAATATTATTTTTTTTGTGAACTATTATTAATTTTTATCTTATAAAACATAATTTAGTCATTTATATTAACTTATTAACTTATCATTTTTTAATCCTAATTTTTTATAATTTCAAATTATTTGATTGCTTAATATATTATATAATATTATAAGAAATAAAATCGGTTCAACTATTCAACCGCGATTCAACTATTCAACTATGTTTAAAAAGATTTTATTTTTTTTGACAAAATTTTTAAAAACATGGCTAGTAAGATAATTAAATGGCATGATATTTTCTTAAGAAAAAAAGTTATGTCAGTTTCATAGCCAGCCAAGAAGGTAAATTATGAAATAGACCTTCATTTTAATTATCACGATTTCAAAAAAAAATCGTTAATCGCTTTAGTCTTTCTTATTGACTTAAGTTGTTAATTAAACTTAATAGTTAATTAATTATTATTTTCACATAATTTATTTTATTATTTAACAATCATAAAAAAATCCACAAAATTTATTATGCTTTGATAACTCAAGATATGTGAGATCTCTTATCGAAAGATTAGCAATCCAACCTCTTTGACAATCCTTAGCGTGTAACCTTTTTTTTTTTCTTTCTAGGTTTTTACTATTTTATTTTCTCCAACTAACAAAAAAAAGCCTATCTTAATCAAATCAAATTGATTTCAACTCTTAAGGATGCTTGAGAAGTCTAATTAACTACCTCTCATTGTTTCTTTCAAGATAATCTTATGATAATTATTTTCATTGTCAAAATTTATTTTAGTGTAATAAACAAAAGGTTTAATTATGTTCTTAGTTTTAAAATTTAGGGTAAAACTTCTTTTGGTCCCTCAAATTGAAAAAAAAAATATTTTAGTCCTCAAATTTCAAAACATATATTTTCAATCCTTAAAACCAAATGACATTTTACATAAGTGGTGACTTGGCGCTGAGTAGTGAATATCTGTCGAATGTTCATTCATATCATCATGTCACAACTTTTCACCACTTTCGTTAACATTGTTAGACTCTAAGGAATAAAAACTTATTTTTTTAAATATGAGAAACAATTTTTTTTTGGTCAATTTGGGAGACAAATAAATTTACTCTAAATTTTAGGAGTAAAAATATAATTAAACCTAAATAATATATATATATATATATATAATTATGTTATTTATTATTACATTTAGAAAAAGAATGAAAAGACAAACAATAATGCAATTATTCTTAATATGAAAAGTTATTTTAGTTTTATTCATAACAAAATTAGAAAAAATAACAGGCAACCTCATTGAACCTAACTAGGCTAGCTCAACATGAGCTCGATTATGACATATGTTTCATCAAACTGAGTTAAAAAAGCTCACATTTAATTTGAGTTCAAAATTTAGAGCACGCAAGTCCTACAATTTCAATCCTGACTAAATAATAAGTGTCAAATAATAATATAAATCATGTAAAAGTAATAATTTATTAATTATTAAGTTGATGTGAGAGACTAAAAACACAAATAATTTTTTATAAGAACTAAGATGGATCAAACTTTATGAGTGAATAAATATATAAGTCATGATAAAAAGAGAGTCCAATTTCATAATTTACCTTTTTGGTCATTGTCAAATCGCCAAATTTTTTTTTTTAAATAATACTATGTCGATTCTAATAAACTAAGTCATCTATGTGATGAGTCACGGGAATGCCAATCACTCAACGTCCAAATCAATTGCAGAATCTAAAAATGTGAAAAAAAATTATGAGAAACTAAATCAGTCAATGTTTTTTTAGGAGCTAAAAGAGAAAATCAACCAAAATGAGGAAAAAAGACTTAATTATACTTTTGAAATTATAATTCATTACAAAAATTTAATTTATACTTTATTTAGCTAAACTTTTATGTTTATATAATTTTTTATAAAATGGAAATATTTTTATACTTTTGAACATAATATGTTTTTTTTAAAATAAAAATAAAAACACATTAAAAATATTATTTTTAGCCATTTAAATAAAATTTATTCAAACTAGTTGTGAAATGTATAAGTCAAGTCAAATTTTAGATTCTTGTTAAAAATAATTTTCTTTCAGATTTTATTTATGTTTTGCTCGAATTTTAAATTAAGCAAGAATATTTTTTTATTAAACCAGAGAATTAAAAAAAATAAAAATTTTAGACCGTGCCTTGTATAGCATCTAGATTCTAGAGTTTGTACAACAGTGGAATCTACATTCTAGATTTTGTAAAATAACTAAAAATTAAAGTGTGGTCTCAATAGTTAATACTTCTTAGTTAGTACTTATGTATGATTGTAGAGCTACGATTTATTTTATTTTTTCTTATATAAAAGTATACTTTTTCATTGAACACATCTGCTATTAATTCTTACATATTAAATTCCATGTCTTGTTTGAAATGCAAGGACATGGGAATGTGCAAGTTCTTAGCAGTTGAAAACTCATGTGGCTAGCAACAATTCCATTGGCATTTGGGATAGGACGACTCTAGTAGATAGACAAAAAGCTCAAGGGGTTGGCAGAGTTAACTGATTTATCTTAATTATTACTTGAATAAGGTTTGTGATGTACATGAGATCATCCTTTGGAGAGTGTTGGGTGCAGCCAAAGTTAAGTGTATTGAATGCAGCAAAAAAGGTTGAAATATTTTTCACCCACATGAAGTTTAGTCAAGTCAAAGTGGAGGTAAAGGAATTTTGCTAATCACTAGGCTGCCAACTTTTGGTGTAATTTTTTTTATCCATGGTGAGAATCAAAGAAAGTGTAAGAGGTTTACTCTTTAAAACAATTCAGATACCAGTGACCGATTTAGAAATTTTATAAAGGCGGTTGGAAAAAAAATATTTTTTAATTATTTAAATGTCTAACTTTTAATAAATAATAATTTTTAAAATAAATTACTATTTTTACACATAAAATTAAAACTAATTTTTATATTAAATGATAATAATAACAAACACAACTAATTTTATACTAATTAATCTTAACTATTATTATAATAGCAACATACAAAATTAATTTTATATAATTTTATACTGATTAATTTTAAAAAATATATATATAAAAAGTTTTAAGGGAGGAGTGGTGTAATCTATTTACTAGGTATATACTACGTAAATAATTTCATTTAACTATTTGTTTTATTTTTATTCTCAATATTTAGTGAAATCTTACTCAACAGTTATTGACTTATAGCTTATAAACTTTTAGATAAGTTAACTTATAAGCTTTTAACTAATTTACAAACTAGTTCAAAGCTTCTTATTTATATCATTTATTAATTTTTAATGAAAAAAATAAGAACAATAAGAATTAAAAAGTAATTAGAAAACTTAAAATTGTATTTTTTTTATAATATATATATATATATATATATATATATATATATATATATATATATATATATTATGTCATTTTATATTTATTAATCAATTTGATAACTAATTTTATTAAACATTTCAAATTCAGTAAGTTAGTTTGGTAATTTTAGCTAAAGAAAATATGTGGAATGCAGTAATTTGTTGACCAAATTGATGTGTTGTATTTTAACTATACTTTTTTCATCATTTTGATTAATATTTTTCCTAATTCCTAGGAAATTAAACATTTTTCATTTAAAATTATTTCAAGATATTAATTGAAAAAAAGGAGCATATAACTAATTTTAAAAAAATAAGAAATAAAAAAAATAAAATTAATAATTTTGTGACATTATTATTAACCGTGACACCTAGTAAAGGTTTATTTAAGTCCTAAACGGGCAATGCTTGAATAAGATTAAGAAAAACTTTAGGTTAATACTAATGTCACAAAGTTATTAATTTTCTTTCAATTTCATCATTACTATTTGAAGATTGTAGCTAAAGTTTTAAGTTTTTCTTAACCTTAGGTTGATACAAATGTCAAAAAAGTGAAATTATTAATTTTCACACCTACTGTAGTAAGAAAGTACAAATTAAGAAGAGTGACAGTAACACATATTCTATTATTAGCTAAAGAAAAATCATTACTATTTCTTAAAAAAACTAACTTATAACTTTTAAGTTTGCACCTTTTTTCCTTTCAATTTCATCATTACTACTTTAAGATGTTTCTTATTTTTATCCTCTCTTTTTTAATCATTTTTATGTTATCATCTCTTACTATTTTAATAGAACTTTCTTACCAAAAAAATCTAAAAAATTACTGAAAAATATAAAAAATTCTGAAAAACCTAAAATTATAATTATCTAAAAATAAAATTTTCTCTGTAAAGTAAAAATAAATTTTATATACAAAATTGTGTAAATATAATCTTTTGTATAATTTTATATTTATCAAATACTTTAACAACTGATTTATTAAATATTTTAATTCAATAAATTAAATTATAAATTTTAAGCTAACTTATAAATCTTTTTCAACTAGTTTCGTGAAAGGTGTCTTAAATTTATGTGTAATGAGAAATTGTTACACTACCCGTATGAAGTTTAAATGCATATTGTGTTCCTAATTTTCACGAGTCTCTAAAATAAGAATAATTTCCTTCATTTGAATGACAACAAAAGAGAGTAAAATAAAGGCCCTTTTGGCAGCGAGGGGAAAGTAAAGAGTTTGAATAAATCTATATCTATAATAAAGAATGCAAAAATGTGTGAAACACGCGAAGAGAAAATTTTAGTTCTAGCTAATCTCTAATTTTTGTCAGCATTGCATTAAATTTAATCTGGAAGTATTTCGAATTTTCAATAGGAAAAAATAATCTTTAATAAGTTAGGGTAGTATAATATTTTCGAATGTTTCCATGCATTTTTCTTAACATTAAATTTTTTTTCATGTAAAGAGTTGGCGTTTTTTAACTGCTGAATGCCTTTGAGGCTCAAAACTCTACCAAATCTTTCCTTTTTATACCAACTCATCGTTAAGAATATCAAAATGAGTAAGGAACAAGATAAATTGCTTGATAGAGAATAATTGCATAAATCCATAAACCACATTAAATACAAATTAGGTCACTTAATTAATTAAATAAGAGTGATTATTTTAAAAAAATATTTAAGTCAAACTTTAAATCATTTAAAATATATAATAAGTAGTTGTCAGTGATAAGTTTAAATTCGATCATTAACTTACTTAAAGGTAACTTTTTTACTTATTTTAATGTGTTATTGAGATTAAAAAAAATTAAATAATAGGATTTAAGAAAACATAAAATATAAATTGTCCACCCCCTTTTCTCGTCTCTCACTTTCTCTCTATTGTTCCAAACATACCATAAGTATCAATTTTTAAATTATTTATTACAAAAGTCGAGAGTTTTTTATATATGATAATTTATTATTAAATAACAATAATTTTTTTCACTCTCAATATATTTTAATTGAGTTAAATTCAATTTAAAAATAAAGAAAGATATATTTTATTACTCATAGTAATCTTATTCTATTCAAACAATTTTTTTTAATAAAATATGCATAAGAATCCATTTGATTTTCTAAAATTTATAATAGTGACCAAAATAAATATTTTTGTTCTATGTTTGATTTAAAAGTTTATTGGACAACATAGATTAACCATGACAACATAGATTAACCATGTGAGCACAGGATAAAAACTCAATTTCTTGTTACTCATTGAACCATGAGATAACTTTTTATCTCATATACAAAATATTCAAAAAATACATATACTCTTATCTCTCTTATTTCTTGTCCATTAGCTTCTTGCTACAATAATTACATTATGTTATGTACTTCAAATTTAAATTATTTATTAACATGCCAAATATTTCAAATTCACATATCTATTAACTACAACAACGTATTTTAAATTCATGTTATTATTAGTTATAACATTTTATCATGCTATGTGTTTCAAATTTACATTATTCATAGGCTACAACAATCTTATCATGTGATGTGTTATTTTTGACATTCAAAATGGAAGTAGAATTTGATCCTAGAAAAAAAGAATGAATTTAATCTAAACACACTAATAGTATCGTGCCAAAAAAAAAAAAGAATAGAGCGATGGAATATCCCTTGGGACAAGTAACAAGTTACCCGAACAATTTAAATATGTAGGTACTGAGGTGGGTTTATTTCATGGCCGAGATGTCAGCCATTTTTTCAGTATATTGAGAAAAGCATGCCAAGTCTCTAGCTCTGTTGAACTAACAACTTTCATATAACAACCTTGCAGCAGTCATTTGATTCAAAAGGTGTGTGATCAGGGTCTCAAACACCAACATTTCTATCTTGAAAACCCTATTATTATGTCTTTGTTCAACACTTAAATTAAGTAAACTTATTTCTCAGGTTCATAATTTATTTATTTAGTCTATGATTTGCTAACCAGTGACCATAACCATAGGTATGTTGAACTATACATCTCTCTCTCCTTTTGATTATTTCTCTATATACAAGTTTCTAAGATATTAATTTCCACAGGCATGAAAGTATAGTAGTCTCTTCAATCTTCATGGTGTCAAGTTATCTTCATTCTTCCACCAAACACCACAATTGTGAAATACTGGGCCCCAGATCCATCGATTACCATTATCAATAATTGATCAAATCTTCCATTACTTTGTTCCACATTAGCCCATCAATTAATTCTATATACTAGGTGCTGTTTTGTTATGATACGTGTGTCATCAAAATTTAATCAAATATACCATCGGATATTCTCTCCACTACCACTCCCATTCATGATTCACCCCAAACACAGTATGCACCTCAGATTGTTTCACTGGAAACATAGTTTCCAAACCAACATTTCATTTATTATATACACAAGAGGAGTTCTGTTCTGATTTCATTTTTTTTATGACCAATATTAATCGTTAGTTGTTAATTTTTTGTTAGTAGAAGGATTTTTTCCTTCTTCCTTCACCATCAAGACAACTTTATAACCCCTGTTATGATGTCACGTCACCTCAATTTTTTAAATGTAATCTTAGATATGCGCTAGAGTAAGCTTAGCAACAATATATATATATATATATAGAGAGAGAGAGAGAGAGGAGTGGATAGACCAACAACATTGGAGCAAGCAAGGTAGAAACCAATCATTTTTCCTTTTTCTTTGGTTGTAGGAATCATCATAATGGAAGAGGAGCAAAAACTAGTTAAGGAGGGCACAAATTTGGAGGGAAGTGAAAGTGAGACCAAACTTGAGCTCACTGTGGATGAAGTGGTGGAAGAGTATGTGGGGTCCTTAGGGTTCTCTCAGATGGTGCATGTGCTCTTGGTGTCATTGGCATGGATATTTGATGCTCAGAGTACTTTGGCCACAATCTTTAGTGATGCTCAACCTCCTGTTTGGAGATGCAAAACTGGATTGTGCCAAGGTAACAACAACAACAATAGCACTGGTTCTGTCTGTGGGTTGGTTCCTGGGACTTGGGAATGGGTTGGTGGCAACACAAGTTCCATCATAGCTGAGTGGAATCTTGTATGTGATAGAAGGTTTCTGGCTGCTGTTCCTGCTTCTGTCTACTTCCTTGGCTCTCTCATAGGTACATATTGTTGCTTATTTTTTTGTTCTTGTAAGGAATAATAACAGAGTAAATATTATATGCACACTCTAACATTATTATTAGCTCAAATTTGTAGAGACCCAAAAATTATGTATTTTACTTCTTTGACAAGTCTCACTCATAATTTTGTGATTGCATTATATTTTCTAGTCATGATAAATTGAGTGTTGGATTTACGTTTCTGACAATTTTTCTTTATTATACTTCATCTACTAATCAATCATGGGTACCTTGCACCTCTGACTAGGAGGTTTGTTTCTTGTATCAATCTGTTTTGACAGTATTAGTGTATACAAAGGGTTGCTTTCGATCACCCTTTTTAGAAATCTTTTTAATTTGTTCCAACTACAGCCATAAATCAATATAAAACAGAGAGTATACCCAACTGTATTGAAGAAATAGTTGTAAACCATTAATGTATGTGATACTGTGCAAAATAAATTTCATATGATTATGGCCTAGCAAATATTTATAAATAAATTTAATGGATCATAAAAGTTATGAGCTGTTGTATTTGTAATAATGGATGGTTTATATAATAAAGCTCTAATAAATTTCAGTCCACAAAAAATGTTGTTTGCTAAAAGATTTATGAATATTAATGGCACTTAGTAAATTTCCATGCCAAATTTTCTAGCCCATGTTGTGTTTGACTAGGAGATCAATTATCTAATAATTTTTCTTTTTCTTTCTTTTCTTTATGAAAGAGGTGGAACTCATTAACTTATTAATATCTTACTTCTTACTAATTTTTTCCTGACCAGTGTGATTTTTTTAGTTTTCTTCTGAAACGTGAGCACTTAACTGTTTTTCATGTTTGTAATTTTTCTATTAAAAATTAGCATTTCAGTTGAATTTTATTTTTATTTTCAAGTCCCGTACAAAGAATATATTTTTTTTTATAAATTCAATTTAGTCTTTTATATTTATTTGACAGTTAATTATTTTCACAAAATAATATTTATTAGCCCGAACCCCACACGGGCTAATTAACATAGCCAGTTTTTAACCATTACTATAATATTTTAAATTTTTTATATTGACATATATGATAAACTTATTAACTTTTATAATAATTATCTTAAGAAAAGCATACTTTATCATGATCTTATATTGATTCACAGTGTATCATGATCTCAGATTGAATATAACAATTCTTACACTGTCATGTAGATTTTATACTCAAAATTTTGTAAATTGCAACATTAGTAACAACATCATTAACACACACTTACATGCACTTTGTTGCATGAATTTTGGTGCAGGTTCTGGTGTCTATGGCCACCTATCTGATTCATTGCTGGGCAGAAAAAAAACAGTGCAACTTTCCTGCATCTTAACCTCCATAACAGCCTTTGCCACATCTCTCTCCCCAAACATTTGGATCTATGCTTTCTTCCGTTTTGCCAATGGTTTTGCCAGGTCAGGAATTGGCATAAGCTGCCTTGTCCTAACCACAGAATCAGTAGGTTGCAAGTGGCGTGGCCAAGTTGGCCAATACGGTTTCTTTTTCTTCACAATAGGGTTCCTCACACTCCCTCTTGTGGCCTATCCGACAAGAACATGTTGGAGAAACTTGTACAAACTCTTGTCACTTCTTCCACTAGCATATTCTGTCCTATTACTCCCTTTGGTCTCAGAATCCCCACGTTGGCTTCTAATAAGAGGAAGATCCAAAGAGGCCCTTCAAGTTTTGGACAAGTTTGCTAGACTCAATGGAAAGAAAAAACTCCCCGATAACCTCTCTTTGGTTAACCCTTGTGGATCACAAAATGGTGAAAGTGATGAAACAAGTCCTAATAACAACAAAGAGAACCTTTGGACCACAAAATGGGCAGCTATTAGAATGGTCACTGTTATGTTATCTGGCTTTGGAGTTGGCTTTGTTTACTATGGAGTTCAACTCAATGTTGAAAACTTGAACTTCAACCTCTATGTCTCAGTGGCAATCAATGCACTTATGGAGATTCCTGCTGTGGTGATTGGTACCTTTCTATTGGGATTTACTAATAGGCGTTTGTTGTTATCTATGTCCTCTTATATAGCTGCAGTGTCCTCTATACTATGCACATTTTTATCACACAAAGGAAGTACATCAAAAGTGCATAATAACAATAGTGGTAACTGGGGTCAATTGATTATTGAAGCAATTGGATTCATGGGTGCTTCCACAGCATTTGACATTTTGTACATATATTGTGTGGAGCTTTTTCCTACTAATGTTAGGAACTTTGCTGTGTCAATGCTTCGCCAGGCCCTAATGTTGGGGGCTTCTGTTGCACCTTTGCTTGTTGTGTTGGGCCGTTTGAGCCCATCTATCTCTTTTCTTGTGTTTGGTGTCTTGGCAATTTCAAGTGGTGTTTTGAGCATTTGCCTACCTGAGACTAGAAATGCTCCTCTCTATGAGACCCTGAAGCAGCAAGAGGAGGAGGAGAAACACAATTGGGTGTCTCATAATGATTGTGCCCTTGAGATGGGAAAATAACTCATTTTAATTTATATGCACTATTGATCTAAAGTGTATTTTTATGTAGACATCTAGTGAGATTTAACCATTTTGCCATGTCATTTTATTCGTTAATATGATGTAGCAATAAGGGAATTTTTATTGAATGTTTGTGTGAAAATATTTTACATTGAAAATGCGTGTAAATTAAACTATAATAAAAGTAGGACAGGGGGAATCAAAATTATCATGTTGGAATGACCACATGTTGTGTTCTAATGTAATAGGTTGATGATTATCATAACAATAGCATCTGATTAGTAACGTATCCTTACTTATTGTGCTGTCAAAGAGTCATCCATGTGCCATATCAAGTGCAGTGTCATGACTCATGAGATGTGTTTGAGTATTGTTATTTATACACCACTTAAACATTGATCACTGTTGTTAAAAAAAAATAGAAAGATCCTTACGTTTATATATTAACTGTTATTTGTATCTATAATAAGCTGCACAGATAGCACACCAATTTCAAACCCAGTTTCTTTTGTGATTCACACCAAATCTTATATAAATCTCTTCATCAAAACTATAAATATTCACTGAAGTTTTATTTAAGACGTAATATCATAAACACAATACTTGAGTCTAAATTAAGACCAAATAAAGATAAAAGGTTAAAATGCATTAAAATTCAAAATTTAGAGATTTTTAATATTTCTATTTTTTTCTATATTAAGAACTAGAAAAAATCAACCTAATCATTATTTTCTTTGTTTAACAATCTCGAATTTAACTCACGAGTCCCGTGAGTATGTCTCAATTCATGTTCCATCAATAAAAACATGTCATGTTATTTAAAATATTCAAGTAGACTTCTATGTTTTTCTCACATTGGACAGAAATATTATTGGCAAAGATGGTTCAGTTCTGGTGGTGGTTGTGTATAACTTGGAACCATAATAGGGTACCCTGCTGTGTAGAAAATTGAGAAATTATGAGCGTAAGAAATAAAAATAGCATATGTAGCGCTGCGTTGATTCTTGATTTTTCTTGCCATGCCATTCAAGTGCCAATAATTTCTACACACTCTTAATTTCAAGTATTCACAAGGAAATTTGGAAATTGGAAAGGAATCTCATACGGTGCATTGATGCTATTGCCTGGAATCCTTTCATGGAGAGAACATAAATAGCTAAACGCTTAAAGCCTTAAACAAGGTTATAAATTGGATTAGAATTTTTTATACCACACCCCTCCCACAACTAAAATTTTTGCTTCTCCACTAACGTGCTACTGATACGTCTTCTGTTTTGATCTTAATTGAGAATATTGAAACATTAGCATGCTTTGAATTGGTGTAATCAGAAATAGAAAACAATTTTACAGCATTGGAACATTTAGATGCTCTGTTTTATTCTTAATTGGGAATGGAAGTGAATTTTGCGAGATTTGATGATGATGGAAGAAAAGGGATAATAGCGTTGAAACTGAACATCCTTGAAGGTTGCAACGATGATCTAAGATGAAAAAAAAAAAAGGATAACACAAAAGAGATTTCTGTTGGTTAAGGACAATGTGGGAAAAACCGAGAAATCTAGGTTGAATGTCAAATGACATGACATGACATGTTTTTATTGGTGGGACATGAATTGAGACATACGGGAGTGGTGATTTAAATCCAACAATCTCAAAAAAGTCACATGTGAATATATAAAATTGAGTTATTTTTTCATAATATTTCATGATGATATATTAAAGCTATATAAATCTACATGTGGTAGATATACCATATATCATATTTATTTTGTTGATGATTTATTTTTGTTTAGAGAGACTTTGATATCTCAATACAATCTTAAAGTGTCTTAATAATTTTGTCGATAAATATCAGTTTCATTTGTCACATATTTTATCAAAATAAGAGAATCTTGAAAACCTTAAAATATTTTAAGAATAATAAGTTATTTGGAATATCTTGTTTGAGTCATCCTCTCATCTAGAAAAAAATAAAAAAAGATAGAGTTTATCGACTCTCATATTTTTAAGAGTATAATTGACACAAAAGCAAAGTTAATTTTTGCAAAAGTCATAAAACATATACACAAGTTTGGAAATTAACTTCTATTTGTTGCACAAACATAATAATGATAATAAAAAAGATAAGATATGTGTTGAGTGTGTTTAGTAGTTTATAAATTTAAAACTTATTTTGATATGTTTTAGCTTATTTTTATAAGATACTCGTACTGGCTTATGAAAAAAAAAACTTATAAGCTTTGCTATTCTTAGCCGGTCCCAAGCCCGGATAAAAGGAGAGGGTTGTGTTAGGCTTTCGACAGCCAACGTTAAACTTTGTCGAATCTCTATGACATGGATCAATTACGTAATAATGTGAATGCTAGGTCGTTGCCCGGAAGCAACGCGCTGTATGGCTCGAGTACAGTGTCAAAAGAGCAAGAGCCGCTGCATCGCCGCCCGGATGTAGTGAAAAGTAAGCAAGGGTTCCCACATTTTCGTGAACGGGTGTGGGTAAAGAAGCTAGTTCATGACAGGAGGATTCGCTTTGGTACATGGAATATAGGCACACTTACTGGAAAATCTATGGAAATAGTGGATGTTATGGTGAGGAGGAAGATCAATTTTATGTGCCTACAAGAAACTAAGTGGACAGGTGAAAAAGCGAAAGAATTAGACAACTCGGGATTTAAGCTGTGGTATACGGGAAAAATCAGATCAAGAAATGGGGTAGGGATTATTGTGGACAAGGAGTGGAAGAAGGATGTCGTGGATGTAAGAAGAGTAGGAGATCGTATCATAGTCTTAAAATTGGTAGTGGGACAGGACACCTTTAATGTTATTAGTGGGTACGCACCTCAGGTTGGGTTAGCAGAACACTTTAAGGTAAAATTTTGGGAGGATCTAGAAGGGGTACTTCAGGATATACCCCAAGGAGAGAAAGTTTTCCTAGGAGGGGATCTCAATGGACATGTAGGTAGCGGGGCTAGAGGTTTTGAGGGGGTGCATGGGGGTTTTGGCCTAGGGGAGATGAATGGGGAGGGTAAATCCATCTTGGAGTTTTCGGAGGCTTTGGATCTTTCTATAGCCAATACATGGTTTAAGAAAAGAGAGGAACATCTTATCACTTACAAAAGTGGAGGGACATGTTCTCAGATAGATTTCTTCCTTATCAGGAAGTCTGATAGGAAGTATTGCTTGAACTGTAAAGTTATTCCAGGAGAGAGCTTGACTACCCAACATAGAGTTTTGGTTATGGATGTAAGAATTAGAGATAGGGCAAAGAGAAGAAGTCCTCTGGTAGCACCAAGGATCAAATGGTGGCACTTGAAGGGTGAGAAACAAGGAATCTTCCAACAAAAGATATGGGAGGGTTGGTGTGGACAATCACAAGGAAGTGCAAATGATATGTGGAACAAGATGTCCCAAGAGATTATTAAAGTGGCTAAAGAGATGTTGGGTGAATCTAGAGGTTTTGGACCTAGGGGTAAAGAATCGTGGTGGTGGAATGAAAATGTTCAGAGCAAAGTTAGAGTAAAAAAGGAGTGTTTCAAGGAGTGGTCTAGGTGTAGAAATTCTGAAACTTGGGATAAGTATAAGATAGCTAGAAATGAAACCAAGAAGGCGGTGAGTGAGGCAAGAGCCCAAGCTTTTGACGGACTATACCAAGCTCTAGGAACCAGGGACGGAGAAAGATCTATATATAGGCTTGCTAAGGGTAGAGAGAGGAAGACTAGAGATTTGGATCAAGTAAAGTGTGTTAAGGATGAAGAAGGCAAAGTCTTAGTGCATGAAAAAGATATCAAGGAAAGGTGGAAGGCGTATTTCCACAACTTATTTAATGATGGATATGGATATGACTCTAGCAGTCTAGACACAAGAGAAGAGGACCGGAACTATAAGTACTATCGTCGGATTCAGAAACAGGAAGTAAAGGAAGCGTTGAAAAGAATGAGTAATGGTAAGGCGGTGGGGCCAGACAACATACCTATTGAAGTGTGGAAAACTCTTGGAGATAGAGGTCTTGAGTGGCTCACCAAACTCTTTAACGAAATTATGAGGTCAAAACGCATGCCGGAGGAATGGAGGAGAAGCACGTTAGTGCCAATCTATAAGAACAAGGGGGATATACAAAATTGTGCAAATTATAGGGGAATCAAGCTCATGAGTCATACCATGAAATTATGGGAAAGAGTGATCGAACGGAGATTAAGAAAGGAGACTCAAGTTACTGAGAATCAATTTGGTTTCATGCCGGGAAGGTCGACCATGGAAGCGATTTATTTATTACGGCGGGTGATGGAGCAATATCGCATGGCCCAACAAGACTTGCACTTAATTTTTATTGACTTGGAGAAAGCGTATGATAGAGTGCCTAGAGAGATTTTGTGGAAAGCTCTAGAGAAGAAAGGGGTTAGGGTTGCATATATTCGAGCTATCCAAGATATGTATGATAGGGTATCGACTAGTGTTAGGACACAGGGTGGAGAGTCAGACGATTTTCCCATCACAATTGGTTTACATCAAGGGTCAACCCTTAGCCCCTACCTTTTTACCTTAATTCTGGATGTCCTCACGGAACAAATCCAAGAGATAGCGCCGAGATGCATGCTTTTTGCAGATGACATAGTCCTCCTTGGAGAGTCGAGGGAGGAATTGAATGAGAGGTTGGAAACTTGGAGACGAGCTCTAGAAACACATGGCTTTCGCCTAAGCAGAAGCAAATCGGAGTATATGGAATGTAAGTTCAACAAAAGAATGAGGGTTTCTAACTCAGAGGTGAAAATAGGAGACCATATTACCCCTCAAGTCACACGGTTTAAATATCTTGGGTCTGTAATACAGGATGATGGGGAAATTGAAGGGGATGTGAATCATCGCATTCAAGCAGGATGGATGAAATGGAGAAAAGCATCGGGGGTGTTATGTGATGCAAAGGTACCGATCAAGCTAAAGGGAAAGTTTTATCGGACTGCGGTAAGACCGGCGATTTTGTACGGAACAGAATGTTGGGCGGTCAAGAGCCAACATGAGAATAGAGTCGGTGTAGCGGAGATGAGGATGTTGCGGTGGATGTGTGGTAAGACTCGACAGGATAAAATTAGAAACGAAGCTATTAGAGAGAGGGTTGGAGTAGCGCCTATTGTAGAGAAGATGGTGGAAAATAGACTTAGGTGGTTTGGGCATGTAGAGAGAAGACCGGTAGACTCTGTAGTGAGGAGAGTAGACCAGATGGAGAGAAGACAAACAATTCGAGGCAGAGGAAGACCCAAAAAGACTATAAGAGAGGTTATAAAAAAGGATCTCGAAATTAATGGTTTGGATAGAAGTATGGTACTTGATAGAACATTATGGCGGAAGTTGATCCATGTAGCCGACCCCACCTAGTGGGATAAGGCGTTGTTGTTGTTGTTGTTGTTGTACTGTTTAATTTTTGTTTCATCATTTTTTTCACTAATTTATTTGATTTTTTTATAGCTAAAATAACTAAATATATCATTTTATAATATTTAAAATTTATCAACTAGCTTGTTAGTTAATATTAGAGAGTTTCACACATTTTGTAACTCTTCTAGTGAAACAGTTTTATTGTCAATACCTTTGTGTCTTAACCTGCAACATCTATCCACAAGTCTCAAGCTTCATTTGGTGACTTAATTTTGACAATGTTTATAAAAGTTCCAAAATTCAACATCTCTTGTATTGTGAGAAGTAAAATTATTCTTTGATGTATTTGAACTTGATAGATGATAGTTTACATTTATTTGGTCATTTTCAAACTTAAAATTTTGATGTTATTTATAAAAATCCCAAAAGTCAATAGGCTCTTTTATTGTGAGCATTCAAATTATCATTTAGCATTTGAATTTAATGAGTCAATTTTTACTGTTATGACATTTATTTTAAATTATTTAATTAGATTTTGAAGCGGTTATTTTTCGCCTTTTAATCCTTTATTTGTAACAAATCAGATCAAGAAACACAAATCAACAAACCCAAACCCAGCCAAATCCAAAATCAAATATAAGAGCGACAACAATGGAGCATCCTTCGCTTGCTTTTCAAATGTAAAACTTTCAAATGCAAAAATTAAAGACACACATTCATCTTTTAAAATAAAAGGAAAATATACAGTATAACAGTACTTTTTTTCCCTTTTGAAGATTAAGAAATCTAGTTATTGTATTATGGACTATTATAAGAGCAAAATTAGAAAAACTTGGTGTTATGGAGTAATCTATGAATATAGGTTGTCATTGTGAAGTCCTTTTGGATCTGGATCTTGGGAGCTGCATTTTGGGGCGATTGGTGATGGAGATGAATTGGGTGGAGACATTGGGGAGAGGTTTAGTGTGACGATGAGGTTTGAAGAATTCAATACCAATTTTGATTTGGATCTGAGATGGATTTATGATGTGAATATGCTGCCATTTTTTTTCTTATTGATTATGCCTATAGAAGATACCCACCTGAAGCCATTTCAGTCGGTTTAAACCGCCAGAATTGATTAATATTACATTTTAAATACTGAAACAAACATTCTTCGGCGGTTTTAAACCACCATAAAAGTAACTGCTGCAAAATGTAATTAAATAATATTAATACAAATGCTACGTCGTTACTTAATAATGGAATTTGACAATAAGAATTAAAAGTCTTAATACACAGGAAGATTAAAGACTAAGATTGATCAGTTTTTTCTAAAAGTAAATTTTTTTAAAAAAAATTAGGAATTAAAAACATAATTAACTCCTATCATTTATTATAGATTTTTCGTTCCTATCTTTTGTTTTGACATTTGTTATATACCGCAAAGTCTTCCTTGTTACAGATTTAGATAGTCCTTGTTTTGATTCACTTGGGTCAGACTTTTGATGTCCCCCAAGGTTTTCTGTTTTGTTTTATTTGTCTATTTAATGAATCAGACATTACTATTATGATATTTAATTGTAGTGATCTCAACCTAATTGAGTTCACAACAACATTTTATCTTAGCATTGCCTTTGTTTTATAAAAAAAAAATTATTTGGTTAATTACTTTCAAATTTGAAATTTTGAGGTTTATAAAAGTCCCAAAAATCAATAGGTTCTTTTATTGTGAGCATGATCATTTATTGTATTCAAATTTAATGCACGACAGTGTAGGATTACCTGTTATTTTCAAACTTGAGATTTCAATGTTGTTTATAAAGGTCTCCAAAGTTAATACGCTTTTTTACTTTGAGCAATATCATTTATTATATTCTAGTTTTATGAATATTAGTTTACTATTATCATATTACTTTTAAATTTGAAATTTGCATGTTGTTTATAATAGTACCAAAATTCAATATGCTCTTTAATTGTGAGCATTATTATGATTTATTTTATTTGAATTTAAATTTGATTGTGAGTGGTTACTTGGTTACTTTTAAAACATTATAATAAACTTAAGTGATTAAATTTGAAACCGAGTGATTACATTTATTGTTAATAAAAATAACTTAAAATTTTAGTGTTATTTATAATAGTCCCAAAAGTTAATACACTCTTTTGTGGGCAAAATATATTTGTATTCTAATTAACTTTATAGATGATAGTTTACAATTGGAAGTTTTTAAACTTGAAAAGATTGGCGAGCTTGAAAATACTTGTTAAAAGAATAACTGGGCATAGTACTTAGAAAGACAATTGAAAAAATTTCTTTGATTTGCTTGAAGGAAATTACATGTAAGCTTAATTGATTCATCTAATGAATGTTTAGTTTTATATAATCGAGACTTGTAAGAAAAAATATTGGTATTTCAAAACTACACGACATTATTATCTTTTTAACTTAACAAATATCAAAACACACAGCGGTCCTTTATCGAAATGCGACCATACTCAGCCAACAACAAATTCCAGTGAAATATTCTCCATCCTAATAATTATCAAGAAACAAATACCCAAACATGAACGTAATCAGGCAAATTTCCCAGACTAGGGTTCATTTAGAAAATATTTCCCAGACTAGGGCTCTTTTTAAAAAAATACCAGAGGGGTGCTGTTTTTTACGTAGCAACACTGAAATTATTCATGCAAATCGCTAGCATGAACAGCGCCACACTCAGGCACGCGACACGTGGCTGTGTCGCCTCTGCCACTGGCGACAGCACTGATGTCGCCACCTGCAATGGCGTTTTGGCCATGCAGGGTGGAGTCGCTGGTCAAACCAGCGCTTCCCCACGCGTATCAGGTACAGCTTTTGCAGGTGAACCAGCTTTTGCAGTGCAGCTGAAAACGCCAGGTCCTTAGGCGATTTAGGGTGAAAACGCCAGCTGCCTTGGCGATTTAGGGTCTTCAAATATTTCGTTCTGTGCTTATTCTTGCAACTGCTTCATTTCATTTTTCTTGCAAACTACTTCATTTTCCTTTTCTTGCAACGGCCAGAGGTTTCATTTTAAAGCTATTATCCGTGTTTTGTGCTTATTCTTGCAACTGCTTCATTTGATTTTTCTTGCAAACTGCTTCATTTTCCTTTTCTTGCAACTGCCAAGGTTTCATTTTAAAGCTATTATCCGTGCCTTTGAGCTTGTTTCTTTTTTGTTTTGGTGGATTTAGCTGTTCAAAAAACTGTGTGGTATGAAATTTTTTTTAAGTTATTTTGTTAGGTTGTAACTTAATTTTTGTATATAGTATTTATTTATTTTAAAATTAAATTAACGTTTATATTTGATATGCTTGTTTAAATGTGTGTTTAAATGTCAAAAATAAAAGAAAAATTGTGTAACAATATTAATTTGAAGATAATATTTTGAGTGAAAATAAAAATATTTTGAATATGAAATTTGTAATAATTTTTTAATTAGATTAGGTGGGTGTTGATAATTTGTATAGAACTCGCGTTTAATTGCTTCTATCTTTTCCTTCCGTGAACAATTTTCGTGAAATAAATTTATTTACATCTTTGTTAATAAATTTATTTGGTTATAACTTTTTTTTCCAAAATAATCATAGATGTTGATTAAACGTGTACATGAATTATTTGATCCATAACTAAATTCTTGCATCGTCCCATCGGATATGTCATATAAATGTGTTCTAGATTCAAAATTTGTTAGTGTGTTAAAAATTGATGAATGTTTGAACTTTGAATAAAAAAAATTTGTAGATTATATTTATTTAAAGTAAATATTTTGAGTATGATTTTTTTTTAAGATGAAGTTGTAGTATTTTTTAATTAGATTAAGTTGGTTTTTGGTGTGTTAAAAATTTATAAGCGTTCAACTTGAAAGTGTTAAATATTTTATTATATTTTTAGCAATTTTGTAATTAGCTTTTTCCATGTTAAAGCTATTAATGTTAAGATTAATTATTTATAATACTAACTTCGTTCATGAATTATTTAATTTTGTGTTAAAAATGACTATCTTGAAATTGTTCATTTTTTTAAGTGTGTCTCATGAAAGTAATTTGAAGTTAATTAAAAAATTTTAAAAGAGAAATTGAATGTAAAGTTCCAATAAAGAGATATTTTGGGATTACACTTTAAAAGAGAAATGTAGTGTTTTCGTGTTAAAAATGACTATCTTGTAATTTATTTGACGTGTTAAAATATTTTTTTTGTAGGTACAGGATGAATTCGGTTATAACAGTGTTGTATTTCAATGGAAGGGTATATGAAGATAATGATGGTGTAATATTTGAAGGAAGTAAAAAAGCGATTCAGATTAAACGTGGAATTAGTTTCAATGCCTTGAAGAAAAAAATTGGAGATAAGGTAAAGTTACAAAATAATGAAATTATTTCAGCTATCAGCTGTAGATTTTTAGTGTCAGGAAAATATATTGCCTTGCAAATTTGTGATGACGAAGACGTTGAAACGATGTTAGAAAGTTTTAAACAACAAGACCAAATGTCAGTTTTGGAATTGTACATAGAAAAGGATGTTGCTGGTGGTTCAATGTTTCATTCTGCAAATTCGCTTACATCATGTGGAAATTATTTATCTAATGATGAGACACAACCGGCAACAAATATGAGCAATTTACATATTGACGAAGACGATGATGATGATGATGATTATCTTGTGTCTAACTCATACGTTGAAGAGTCTGTAGACGAAGATGACAGTGTTGACGGTATATCTGAAACAGACGATGAAGTCACCGACATTCCTCAACCAGTAAGAATTGTTCACCCAGCAGAAGGTATAATTTGCTGTATAAAAAAATTTGACAATACATTTATTATTTGATGACAATTGTATTTAATGGTAAATAAGTATGATTTGATTTTTATTTTGAACTCTTAGGTGCACAACGAATTGAAAATCCATTTTGGAATGATGCTTTTCATTATAACAATATCAACTGGAGTTATCCTGATGAGGAGGACATTTGCGGTTTGGAAATGCCGTCGACCTTTAATGTTGGCCAAGAATTATATGTTGGCATGGAATTTGATAGTAAAGATGCGGTCAAAAATGCAGTCAAACAATATGTTATGAAGGTGCATCAAAGTTTCAAAGTTGTTGAAAGCAAATCGAACAAGTATGTGGTTTGTTGCTTGAATAAGAATGCAGAGTGTCCTTGCCCTTTCTATATGAGGGCAATTTTATCTAAAAAAACAGATACGTGGAAAGTCACACAATGGGGTGGACCACACACATGTCTGAATATGACCATGACACAAGATCACGAGAAACTTGATTCAGATTTAATTGCCACTTGTGTAGTAGGTACGTATTTTATGTTCATATTATGTTCATTTATTGTTAATTGTCATTTAAATTTTGTAATGTTATTCACAGGCATGATCAGAGAAGACCCATCAATAAAAATTTCTTTGATTCAAGAGAGGATTAACAGTGAATTTGCGTACAAGGTGTCGTACAAAAAAGCGTGGTTGGCGAAACAGAAAGCCATTGCAATTGAATATGGCGATTGGGATGAGTCATATGCGAAACTTTCGTCGTGGCTAAGACACATGCAAAATCATTCTCCTGGATCATATTTTCAAGTACTACATGATGATTTTATCGTTGGGAATACGGTTAGTCGCGAACACCGTCAGTTTCATAGAGTTTTTTGGACTTTTGGGCAATGTAAAGAAGCTTTCAAGTACTGTAAGCCAATCATACAAGTTGACGGCACACATTTGTACGGCAAATACCGTGGGACCCTCTTAATGGCCACATCACAAGATGGAAATGGTGGTGTCCTTCCTCTAGCATTCGCGGTGGTTGAAGGTGAGACGTTGACAGCGTGGTCATGGTTTTTGGCACACTTGCGTGAACACGTCACAGATCAAAATGGTATTTGTCTGATATCTGATCGACACGCGAGTATAAAGTCCGCTGTCGCTAACGAAGCCCTTGGTTGGCAACCTCCCCACGGTTATCATGTCTACTGCGTGCGACACATAGCAAGCAACTTCAATCGGAAATTCAATAATGCCAAACAAAAAGAAATGTTGAAAAAATTGGGTAAGATTTCCTATTTGTTGGTGACGTTTATTTAAGTTTCCTATATACTTAAAATTGTTATTCATAACTATTTTTATGCAGCCTACACTCCTTGCAAGCACATTTTTGATCAGAATTTACAAAAATTTCGTGAACTGAGTCCAGCCATAGCCACATGGGTTGATCGAATTTCAAAGGAAAAATGGACGATGGCTTATGATAGAGAAGGACGTCGATATGGCCACATGACAACCAACCTTTCAGAATGTATCAATAAGGTTTTGAAGGATTGTCGAAACATTCCCATAACAGCATTGGTCAAATCAACGTACAGTAGGTGTCGAAAGTACTTTGTTGAGCGTGGCCGCCAAGCGCAAAGACAGTTAAATGAAGGCCAAGTATATTGTTCAAAGCTTGTTACAGAACTAAGGAAAAATCAAGAACAAGCTTGTACGCACATCGTTCGCGTGTATGATATCCACTCCACACGATTTGAAGTAGAGGAGAGCTTCAACCCTATAACGCAACGTGGCGGACAAAAGTGGGCAGTAAACAGGCTCCCTTCGTCTGCCTAACCCCCGAGTTTCAACACTTGACTGAAGAATGTGAAACTCTGGTGCTGGGAATTCACGCTCTGATGCTGGACCATGTGACACTGGCTCAGTGACTCTCTCTTGCTCTTCTGATATAATCGCCAACTTATCCACGTAAGGCACGAGATCATCAACTGTCCATGTGTTCCTCCCTTGTGGTGACACCATATACTGTAAAGTCTCCACAACTTCACCCTACAATTATTAGCGTCAACAAATTAATGCTCACGCTTAAGAAAATTATTAGAAGTTAAACATTGAAAAACAAATAAATACCAATGCAGCTGTGTTTGCATTGTTTGGGTCGACAAACATCTTTGTTTTACGCCTATACCACACCATATAGTCCGAGTTAAAACCTAGTAGGCCCTGCTGTCGAGGATAAACGTCGACCCTAAACTGCGCTGCATTGTTCCACTGACTAATGATTGGGGCCAACAGGTGGAACCAATTCTCATCTTGTTTGCCTTTGAGCGTTATGCCATGGAGATTCTGCGGTTGCGAAGGACACCCGGGAATAGGTTGTTGCAATCCATATTGTCGTAAAACCCTATCGGGTTGGTGCCACTCAACAACATGAAAACAAATCAGTGGCACCACCGCGAACCAGACTACACTTCCAACCACACAAATTTGAGGCAGCGCTGCCATCACAGTTGGTGTGTATGGCTCCCAGACAAACTGCATATAACAACAAACTTGTCAATTTTCAGTCAAACATAACATATTAAAATATAATTTAACCATTACATTACAATCTTCTTACCTCATGTCGTTTCATCAGATCCAATTTGCGACGGAAAACTCTAAGATCATCATTGCCGATATGCTGATTTCCACGTCGCAGCCACCTACAATAAAAATGAAATCATCATTATCAACATGTTCCATCATTAAATATTTTCAATTCAAATGTAATTTTTTTAACGACAAACCTGTGTCCAAGTGGTTTATTTTCTATGACGGGAGGTGTCCTCTTTGGAGCTAAAGTGGTGCATCGTTCCCATGCCCACATTTGGATTAAGATGCACATACCTCCGATTGATTTAACTTTGTAATCGGTGGCGCTGCACATCTCTCTATATAAATACGCAAGCACGGCAGGTCCCCACGCATACGTGCTGCACTGTTCAAAGTCACGTAAAAATTGTAGGTACCTTAAGGAAACTCTGCTACTACTTTTGTTAACAAAGAGGACACCTCCTATGAATCGAAGAATCCACGCACGGGTAAACCTTTGTAATTGTTCAACGTTACCCTCATCAATATTTATGTGAGAAAAATGGTGAGCCAGCCAACTTAATTTGACCACACTGCCTTCAATTTCGCCTTCCTGTGGTCTGACTCCTAATAATTCTTCACACAAATTGGCCCAATCAAGATTTGTCGAACCAATTAATGGTGCCCCGTCAGTACGCAGACCTAATAAAATTGACACATCTTGGAGAGTAATGGTAGCCTCTCCGCATCTCAGGTGAAACGTGTGGGTTTCGGGCCTCCATCTTTCAATGAACGCACTAATTAAGGCCGCATTTATCTTTAGGTATCCCATCTTCATGATCCAATAAAACCCACATTGCCGAAGTAGAGGAACAATTTCCTCTGGTATTTGTTCTTCACCTTGATATGTCGGCACTGCTCGTCTAATATGTAATTTTCTATCTGGTTCCCCATTCCAAACATGTTCTGAAACATGCTTGGGTTGCATCCACAAGACGTCACCATCAACTGGACCAGACCTAGTTTGTATGCTCGATGAGCATGACGACGAAGATGCCATTGATCCTACAAAATAAAATATAAAACAATTCATTAACAATAAAATTTATACATTAATTATACATACACAAATTAAGTATATTTACAAAAAAACTTAATTAAAATAAGGGAAATTTAAATGTATTATACAATCACGGAAATTTAAATGTATTATACAATCACGAAAATTTAAATGTATTATACAAAATAAATTAAATTACATCCAAAGACAATTTTACATAATTAATAAATTATATTTTTTTAATTTCAATAACAAAATATATTATACAAATAACCTAATTCATATATATTCTATAAATAAATTAAATTACATACAAATATAAATTTCAATATATAATATAATATTTATATTTTCGACTAAAAATTAAAATAATATATATACAAAATTAATAATTAAATTTTCGACTATTAACTAACGTAATATAAAAAACTAAAAATTAATAACTAAAACTAACGTAATATAAAAAATTAAATTCTAACCTAATTTAAAATTAATAATTTATACTACATAAAATTATTCTTAATCTATGAATAATTTACCATATACAAAATTAATGACTTTAAATAATTACGAGTAATATAATTTAATATACAAAATCAATAATTTTAAATACGTAAAACTATTATAATTTAAACATAACATATTTTGTCTAATAATTACTAAAACTAACGTAATATAAAATATTTCATTCTAACCTAATTTAAAATTAATAATTTCCCGTACATACAATTTTTCTTAATCTATGATATTAAATATTTAAATTAAATGTAATCTACCATATACAACATTTAAACTAAAGCTAATCTATAATTATTTCTAATCTATTTTAAGGAAAATTTCAACTAAACTTAATCTACCATATCAAAATTAAAAATATTCCTAATCTACCATATAAAATTAATAACTTAGAGTATGTAAAAGTATTCCTAATTTATCATATAAACCTAAATCTAATCTACCATATAACATTAACAATTCAAACTATAATCTTATACTACCTAAAACTATTTATTTATCAAAATATAATCTAGCATATATAACATTAACAATACAAAGAGCCCTATACAAAATTATTATCTTATACTACCTAAAATTATTCATTTATCAAAATATAAACATGTACATAAATAAAAGATATCAAATATATTGACTTATACTACCTAAAATTATTCATTTATCAAAATATAAACATGTACATAAATAAAACATATAAAATATATTGAATATATAACTTACAAGCTTTTATGAAATGGAAGAAGACAAACTGATCAGCACCACTCTCAACACACAAGCAACCACCAGCTACCTCTCTCTCAACAGCAACCACCAGCTACCTCTCTCTCAACAGCAACCACCTTCTTTTTCACCTTCAACACACAAATTTTACAAGCAACCGTGAACTGGAGCCTCCCTTTCAACCACCTTCTTTTAAATCCCACTGAAGCTGAAAACGCCAACATCACTGGCGCCTCCCTCTCACCCAAATCGCCACCCGAGGTGGCGCCTTCCAGCTACGACCGCAGAGCTGCAGGTGCTACAGCTACGTTTGCAGAAGTGCAGGTGCTGAAGTCGCTGGTCAAACCAGCGCTTCCATGCACCTCTGGATGCGCCAATAGGACCTGCGATATGCAGTCCTTTGTCGCCAGTCACAGTGGCGACATGCCACGTGGCTCTTCCCTGTTGAAGGCGCCATCTCCACTGGCGCCATGCACTGCTGCTACGTAAAAAACAACACCCCTCTGGTATTTTTTTAAAAAGAGCCCTAGTCTGGGAAATATTTTCTAAATGAACCCTAGTCTGGGAAATTTGCCACGTAATCACAGAATTAAAACAAAACCATGTGAATCTGTTTTAATTATCCCAAATGATATCACTATCTTAAATTAGCATATCACTTATCATAAGTTTTAGAGAAAAAATATTTTAATATACAATATTTTTTGGTCTAAGATAGTTACCGTGTAAAACTGTCCCTCCCGGATTTTGAGTGAATGCTTTTGACAATTTGTTGTTGCTGTTGGACTGTGACACTGAACACTCCTATTCCTACGGTCCTACCCTTTTCACCAACCCCTTTTCTTTATCACTCACAAAAACATACATATTTTTCTTTCATATCACGTTGTTCTTCACCTCTGTTTCACTTCACTAGCTGCTAATCAAGCCCTCTCTTCCTACATTTCTCAGTGAGTTCCTTCTTCCGTTCTTCTTCTCCTTTTGTTTGTTTATCAATCAATTCTGCAACTGTTATTGGATTCTTCTTTTTATTTTTTTTTTATAAATCCAAATTTTATGGTCATTTTCGCTCTGAAAATAGCGGATGACTCTGTAACTGTGGACATGGGGGACTATGAATATGATGATGATTCCTGAGTGCCATGTAATTGCTGCTTGCTGCATTGTTTAACAATGTATCTGGTCTTTAATGGGTGTGTTTTGTTTTTCAAATGAAACGGACTGATGTTGAAAAGTTTCCTACTTTCTCTCACTCTTCCTCTGGTTTTTTCTGCCAAAGAAACAGAGCATGCAAAGGAAAAGAAAATTTTCCTGGTTCTCTTGTTATTCTTCTTCTGTTGTTGATTCTGAAACTTCACATTGGTGTTCTTTGTTGCCATGCGGTTCACATGATCTTCATTGATTCCCGGTTTAGCCACAGAATTTGAAAGGAATGAAAAGGAATTTTCCCTTTTTGAATTTCTGAATTCTCAGGTTTAAAAAGCTTTGGGATTTGGGCTTATTGCTATATTCTGAATGTTCACAACTTCACATTGCATCATTCTTTAAACATTTTGGCTTCGTTCAATGTGAGGTTATGCAATTCTTTATTAGTTTTATCTGCAATGTCAATGGAGATCTGCGCTTGTTAATGTGATTGTGTTGTGTTACCTTCTTTTTCCTTCTTAACTTCTACATTCTTTATTTTTGTTTTGCTCTTTTCTTTGTTCTATACTTTTTTTCATCCTTCTTAAATGCAAAGGATCCTCTACTTCTGGCAACAGTCCTTTTTCAAAGATTGAGTTGTTGTTCTCTATCTCATCTATTATTATATATATGTATAGGGGGGGACTTGAAGCAAGCACATTAATGGAGAGGGACCCAAACATGGGCAAGGAAAAAGTGGTTTCAAATTCCACATTGCTTCCCTCGTCCACAAAAGGGTTCAAGGACAAGGGCATCCCCAACAATAGCATGCCCTCCTGGCTTCTCACCAACATTTCTGGTATACATTAATTTCGCCCTACCCTATCCCTTAACTAAACTTGCTTTAACTAAACAACATCTCTTTGTTTTTGTTTGTATTGTGTGATAGGTTTAATACCTGTTTATTTCATAAATTGAATCGATTCATATAGAATATATTTTAAATCGATGAATGTGATTAGGTGAATGATCAAATATATCTTAACTATAAATTTTATATTAAAATTGTGAAGTTCAAATGTGCAACAAATGTTTTTAGATTACTAGTGCGATATGCAATATGGTGTATAAAATTATATTAAGATGTTAACCAAAAAATTGTTAAGTGGTGTTTGTGATGGGTTTGATTATTTTTGTTTTTGAGTGAGGGTTTAATTTTTGAATTGTTTGATGATAGCATATGATGTTAATATATAATATGCAATATGTAATATCAAATAAATGTAAGGGAAAATCTTTGATGGGCATGAAGCAGAAAGAGAAAGTTGAGATAGTCCTAATAAATGAACGAAGGAAGGAGAAGAAATAGGATCACATGTTTTCGGTGTATTACAAGTTACAACAAGTTATGTTGAAACGGTGCCAACCTTTTTCAAGCAATCATCAATGGAATGGAAGGAAGGAAGGAAGAAGTGTGAGATGAAGGAGAAGAATTCACCCATACAGACAGGTCCTTGTCAACTGTCAAACGTCCAAGTCTTCATTGGGAACAACATTGCCGTACATCATTATTTGCCTCGTTACATTATCATCCAACATCACTTAGCCCACGCGCCTTGTCTCACGCGCCTAGTAAAAAGATTCAATTTTAAATTAAAGAACTCAAAGAAATTACTGTACTTATTAGTAGTATTAGTATGATCATATATTTATGCACATTAATTTACACTTATTACTAAGCAAATAAACTATAGTACTGTATATTATATTACTATGGCCATGTATACATGCAGTAGTTGTGGGGAAGAAAAACATAGATAAAGTTGAAAATATGTGACATGATCTTTTCATAGGTGGCTGTTGACAGGTCTATCCTTTTGGTGTGTATCTGTTTTCAAATTTCCAATTTGATTTGAACCAGACTTCTCCACCCATTGTCTTTGTTCTGGCGAGATTGATCCATTGTCCCTTTCTCATACCCTTTTGTTCTTTTGTTTGGCCTTTGCGGAGCTTTTTTGGTGTTTCAAATTTTGAAACTAGCATGGGTCTAGTGGTCACACACAGTAATAATCCATTGGTTCCTGGCCACGTCACTTGCCTTGTTGAAGTGTACATTTTGGTGTCATTTGTAAAATTGTAACGGTGACCTTTCCATTTAGGCCTCGTAGCCTCTGCTCATATTCCCCTTAACTTTATTGGATTTACCCTTAAAAAATAAAAATTTGGAAGTTGGAGAACATTAGCTTTTCTGTCCACTGTGCACATGCTCAGGTACAGTACATGATTTTGACCTTTGCATTCAAAATTAGAGGGTAGTAGATGTAAGTTGTAACTCTAGACTACACTATATTGGCAATGTGCCATGCCCTTGTTGTGCCTAAGTCACGTTGCAAATTCAAATTCTATTTTCAAATTATTCAGTCCTACAACACTATTTAATTTCCTTGTAACGTTCTCTCTTGCGTACCAGAATTATTTATGGGTTTTGTCAGTGTTCCCGTTTATGGTGTCACGGTTTGGTAACATGTCACTTTCTTAATAGCTCAATTACTCATCAACCAAGTTTTGATCTGGTCTATATTAACCTCCTTTGTGGTTGTACATCCCAATGTGACATCTTGGTACAAGTTCAAACTTTATGGTTCTGAAGCTATGGAATTGTGTAAACCTGGTAAGGAAGTAAAAAAAACATTGTTTTTTCACTTCTTTGTGTTCTTTTTCGTTTTAAATTACTAATACCACAAATGCATCTAGTCTTTTACATGAACTGAATGACTTTGTGTGAACTTTGTAGTCAACCTCACTTAAGTTTTTTTTTTAATCTATAAATATTAATTATTAGTTATTTTGTTAGTAGGAGACATGGAACCCAACCTTTCTCACCTTTCCTTTTTGTAGCCAACCTCACTTTGAGAAAAAAGGCTTTCATTATTTTGTTAATGTAGTACTAATGCAAGTGTGAAACTTTGTGTTTGATGGCAGACTTGGAGGAGAGGATGAAAGTGTTGGCAATGAGTACAACAGAAGATGAAGAAATGGGAGACACATTTGCTGATAGAGCAGAAACTTACTACCAAAAGAGGCCTCAGCTACTGTCCCTTCTGCAGGACTTGTACAATGGCTACATAACCTTATCTGACCGTTACATCCAAACACTGGCCAAACACAAGCACCATAGTAGACACTCTTCTCAAGTTTCAACTGTAGATGAAGGCTTCTCTGACCAAGAAGAAGAAGCTAGTGGTGTGAGCCACAGTGATTCAGACATTGAAAGCTCAATCTCCTACCAACACCCCCAACACATGATGATGCCAATAGGCCTCCCAAAAAGCTCCATGCTTGATGTTGATGCTATTGTTGCTGAGCTTTTGATAAGGAATATTGAGTATGACATGTTGATGCATGAAGTTGGTGTCATGGAGAGGAGGTACTGTGAGTCCTCAAGGAAAAGTGAGCTTCAAAAGAGCCTTCTTGAGGTGTTGGAGTCTGAGAGGATTGTTCTTTTGAATGAGAATGCTAGCTTGGGCTATAGGGTCAACACTTTGGTGGAAGAAAACAAGGAGCTTGCATCTGAGTCAGTGTTCATCAAGAGAAAAGCCGGTGAGCTTGCTAAGTGTGTGCTGAAGATGAGGGAGGATCATAGAGTGTACTTGCTGCACAGGAAAATTGAGGATCTTCAGGCTCAGATACATGCCTTGGAGAAGAGGAACAAGGAGTACTATGATAAGCTTCTGAGAAGAGATGGTCATGAAGATGGTAAAAAAGGTGTGGCTTTGGAGGTTTGTGTTCAGATGGACAAGCAAAAGAGGTTCAAGTGGAAAGATGGCAACACTTCTGGGATGAAGAAATTTCATGGGAAGAAGTCCCCCCCAAGTTTGTGGAAAAAGCTGAAGAACATGGATTTGTTGTTGTGTGGTACTAATCCAACTTGTGCTTGATGATGGATGATTCATGGCTGGTAGTGTTTTTTTGAGTCCATAGAAGTTTTATTTAAAGTTAAATATGTATACTTTTTGGCGATTTTAAAGGGTAGTAGCAGTAGGTTATTACTAGGTTAATTACTCATAAGCCATGGTGTACATTCCAACATGAGGCCTTTAACATAGAAATGCATGAAGTCACCCCTCTAGCTAAATCATTGACAACTAATTGTAGATCAGTTCAACATCATCTTGTAAAAGCTAGAGTGGATTTGTACTTTTGCCTCCGTTATTTTAGTTGATCTTTTCTACCACATTGTTATGCTGTTATAAGTTATCTTAACAATGGTGTGTAATGAGTGAAATGATTCAATTAGTAACTTGATGCCCTTTTGTATTACTAGTTTTCCACCTTAAAAGAATTGCTTCTATAATCCACTTTTGTCTATCAAAGTTGTTTTTTTTTAAAAAAAAATGGAAGTTTGGTATATGACATATTGACATCGAATCCAAATTCCAGAGATTAGGCTGATTAGCTGGATGCAACATGTGTTGATTGGATTTGGATTGCGTTGATGAATTGAGTTTTAGCAAGTCTTTTAATATGGTAGGGTCGATTGCGTGTTTTGAAATTTTAAGTGGCTATACCTTGTTTTGAGGCTTGTTCTTCCAACCAAATGCCAATTTCTACCGTACCCTACTGGAATAAGATGTTATCATTCTCTATCAAACATTTTTCTTCTTTTATTCAAATTTCAATGTGATCAACCCAAATCAAATTTCCTTGCTAAGAAAACTAGAAAAGTATATTTTTCACATACCCCACAAACACCTCTAATAACAATAAACTTATCACTCGTTACTTGAGGTGAATAATGAAAAATTAAGTCAGTCGCAAAATCAGTATACTAGAGTAAAGTGGACAGACAAAGTAAAGAACATAATGTGGATGTAAAGATGCTTATCTTGATAAATTAATGAAAAAGTTTGGGCCGCTTTATAGCATCAGAAGAATGCTCACATAAAAAACACATACTTTCTCGTAAGAAGTGGATACTGGATAGGTCTCATACAATGCTTATGAAACTATAAATTAAGATATCTTGCACAAAAAAAAATGATAGTATTATATATACTATTTTTTATTTATCTTTTTTTTTGTCACATCCATCATTTTTCTAAGGCATCTCTCTTCTTTTCCATCACCCTTTATTGTACAAAAAATTGTTGAAACTTTATGTAAAAAATTAATTTCTCCAATAAATTATGCTAATTATCGAGTCGTTAACACGATAGACATGACTACCTAATTTTGTGACATCAGAAATGTTGTGAGGCTCCTATGTTTTGTCAATTTTGCTCTTGGAAACATTTCTTATTCTATTGCTGCTAGCCATATTGCAGTCTCTTTAGATTGAAAGTAAGAAAAGGAGAGGAAAATGGGTCTTCAAGCTTATCAATGTTCCTGTTTAATCATGTTCTACCTTTGCCTCACGAACCCCTTCATTTTTCTCTATGCAAAGGGAGAAACCTACATTGTTGGTGACAGTTATGGTTGGGATGACGTCTTGGATTTCAGCAACTGGCGTGATGGAAAAGAGTTTCATGTTGGTGATGTTCTAGGTAAGGTTAGAGTTTCACATTCATAGTAAGAAATATCAGCATTAATATTCTTTTTTATTGGTAAAATTAATGTGAGACTTAGAAAATAAAAAGTTGAACTCACATGATTTCATGAATTTTAGTTAATGTAGAGTATACTGAAAAGATTTTATTGTTAACAATCTCTGATTGATAGAAACAATATGTTTGGTTATGCATCCAAAAACACCAGGAGACTTGTTTATGTCTTTGAAAGTAGTGTCAAACATGCTTCTGGGTGTTAAACACAATTCATCATTTTATTGAATAACAAGTCACTTCAGATTTTTTAGTGCATATTTAAAGGAATCCAAAGTGAAAAAAGTACTACAAACTTTATCGTGATTTTTAGTAAAAAAAAATTGTTACATACTTTGTCAAACCTTTAAGGCTTTCAAAACATTTTACGAATAATAAGTTATTTGACATATCTCACAAGTTTAGGCCATCGTTTCATCCAATAGGAATAAACTTTCACGAAGATTAATTTTGATTTATTTATAAAAGTTCCAAAAGTCAACACCCTCTTTTATTATGACCAATCAAATTATTATCATTTATTGTATTCAAATTTAATACAAGAGTTTAAGGTTATCTAATTACTTTGAAACTTAAAATTATGAGGTTAGCTACAAAAGTCTTAAAAGTCAATATGCTCGTGAACATTCAAATTATTATTTATTGAATTCAAACTTACATATTTTTTTATTGATAAGAATTGAACATCAAAAACTACAGTACTTACATATCTTCCCCAATCAACTGAGATAAACTCTCATAGTAACTTAGTTAATTTAGTTATCTGATCATTTTTCAAACTTAAATTTTTTTATATTATTTATAAAAGTCCCAAAAGTCAATATGCTCTTTTATTATGAGCATTATTTTGAACTTTATAAATAATAATTTACTATTACCAGGTTACTTTTAAAACTGAAAATTTTGACGTTGTTTATAAGAGTTTCAAAAGTCAATACATTCTTGTATCATGAGTATGGTCATTTATTTTATTCAAATTTGATAAATAATGGTGTATCGTTACTTGACTACTTTTAAACTTGAAATTTTGACGTTTATGAAAGTCCCCAAAGTCAACACATGTTTTTATTGGGAGGATTACTATTTATTGTATTTGAACTTGATAAATGAGAGTTTACGATTACCTGACAACTTTCAAATGTCTCAAAAGTCAATATGCTCTTACTTTCAAAACCGAAATTTTGACATTTATAAAAATGTCAAAAGTCAATATGTAGTTTTTAACGGTGAACATTATGATTTATTGTATTTGAATTTAACATATGATTGCGTATGATTTTCTTTTTTTTACACGGTGTACGGTTATGATTACTTTGAAACTTGAAATTTTGATGTTGTTTATAAAGTCCCAAGAGTTAACACTTTTTTTATCGCAAGGTTTATCATTTTATTCATTTAATGTATTCAAATCACTATTCTTATTTTTAGAAAAACCCTTTATAGTAATTTTAAAAAACTCATAATTTTATTTCATATCTTTGAATGAAATCTAACTATCTACCTATTTTTGTTAATTACATGTTTAAAATTATCTAGCATAAATCACTTCACACAAAGTAAAATCAAATTTGAAGAATCAATATAAAATTATTTTTTGTAAAACGGAATGCAAACATTTATCCCAAAATGGTGCATGTCTTCATATTTCATTACATATCCGTTGAAAGTTTTCACTAGCAACATGATCTATTATATTGAACAAACTATATAAACATGTCGATACTTTTGTTATTAGTGTTCAACTACGAAAGAAGCCTGCATAGTGTGTTGCAAGTTGATTCCACTGCTTATGAGAATTGCATAAAGGACTCGTATACACAGAGGTTCACTAGTGGCAATGACTCGGTGGTTTTAAAGGAAGGCAGAGCATGGTTCATATGTGGAGTAGATGATCACTGTGAAAATGGGCAGAAGCTTCACATTACTGCAACTTCTTAGCTACTTGCACAAACATCTTATAAGTTTTTTTTTATTTATAAAAGGTAAAATATTAGAATAAGATCATGTTCAATTTAGAATACCAAATTCAGAATTTCATTTTCAAATATTGGGAAAATTATTGATTTCCTAGTATCTGATATTTGTTCTTGACAATATTCTTTATCTTACATCCTTACTATAATTGACACAATTTATTCAGCATGCAAAGTTCACTCACTGAAGATTTCAAAAAAAGAAAGCAAACAGCTAGTTGGATCAAATTGTATTGGATTGAGAATTTTTTTTAAACTCGTACCAACCTAATTTGACTATAGTCAGACCTTTAAGTAGGACAATCAAATTAACTGTCTTTTAAGAATATAGTCTAATAAAACATCATTTTATATTTAAAAATTGAAAGAGGAAAATGGTAGTTATATTTCAACTAACCACGCACACTTTTCCCCAACTTTACCCAGCTGTTATAAATTAAAGTGGTAGTTAAGTCATCAGATCAAACCAAGCCCATGATCATCAAATAGTTCTTCCTTTAATCCTAGCATCATGGCACAAACACCGGATCTGGGATATAATCAAACCACTGCTTAATTTATTTATAATTTGGTAAAACTTAATTTACAATCATGGAATGGAGATGTTTTATGTCCCACTTAATCATTTTCCTTTTATGGAGCACAAATCAAGTTGAAAGCAAACAAGGTGACAACTCGAGAATGTAAGAATTGCATTATAACATGGTAACATTCCAAAATTGAAAGCAACACTATTGTTGGAACCCACTTATTTAGGAGGGTCACCAATGGCATGGGTCAAAAGTCAAAACAACTATCACAACATAGTGCTGACTAATTTAGTTCTTACTCCTATGGTGACATTTAAGGTCAAAACACCTGTTTATAGCTGGCTAAATTCTCCCATTAGGAGGAGCAAGTGGCATTTGAGTGCACAAATATGATCAAAATGGATGTACATATCATGTTAAAAAAATATAAAAGGGTTCTTCTCCTACATATTCAGAATCAAAATGCTCATTGCTAGCTATAAATAATGGACGTGCCCTTACAGATTTAGGGAGATATTGTATATTAGATTACTGTTCTTGTCTATAATGGCTTTTAACTTCTTCCCCATCTAAAAGCCTCTCCACAGCATCTGAGGGAAGGCCAATCATCTCTAATGTCTTCTCCCACACTTCATACGATGTTTGAACGTTGTGCGCTTCTTCCGATGGATTTGCTGGACGACAATCTTGAGAAATAAAGGCACAAACAGGCCACTCATCTGCTTTCAACATATCACAATACTCCGGAACTTGAGGATCAGTGGCAGCAAAGAGAGCACTCCTTGCACCTGTAATGCAGCACAAGTGATATGTATTCACAGTCAGTCCTGAACATGTTTTACTTTTGCAAAACATTCCATCAACTAGGATGGTTGGCCAGTTGATTATAACATTGGATCATGCTTTAGTACTGGATTGCCAAAACAAAAGTCCATGTTTTACCAGAGGATAAGAAATAATTTCAAGAATACCTAAATGTTAGACCTGAAAATGAAGCACAAAAAATAGAAAGAGAGCATATGATTTCCTCACATTTCTCAGAACAGGTTCCAAATCCAATCACTTCTCAAATATTACACAGGCAACAGTTATGGTAATTGATAATGTCTTAAAAGCTCAACATTGTTAAGTACTCATAGCTTTAGTTAGAAAATATTGAATAAACAGACCTTCTTGAGCACTAAAGATGAAGTAAGGGATCAAATGATACGCAGCTTGAACAAGTTTCGGAAGATCTCTTGCCTGAAATAAGATTAAGTTGAAAGTATAAGCAAAACAGAAAGATTATGAAATAATGCAGCAAAACCAAGGAATCAATGACTGGATGCATGCCATTATGCAACAAAGAAATTACCAAGTCTCACTCTACAGTAGTGGTAAAATGGGCCAGGCTAGGCTGAACCGCCCAATAAAATATATGGTTTAGAATTTAAACTTTGAGCCCAAATTAACCTCAGGGCCGTTTTGTTACACCTCTACTCCAGAGATTTGCACTAAGCTATTTTAATCCACAAATCATAATTGCGGAATTGCCGCACCAGCAAAAAATTATGACCATAAAATATAGCTCTGAAATTATCCAAACAGGATGAAATTATTTTTGGTTAGTTCCTAAAGGGCCAAGAATGTGTTTGACAAGTCATTTTAGCAAGCCTATAACTGATTTGACTAACTTATAGGCTTCTTTGACCAAAACTAACATACCTCGGAACCATGAAGCTACTCGCTATACGAAGATATGGAGGAAGGTCATTGTGCACAGCCTTACTCTTGCATATGCAAAGAGGCTGTTTCTGGATTCAAAAGAATCAAACCCATGACGAACCGGTCATCAAGGTGCGACGCCAGGGCTCGCCCTCTTACATCATTTTACATTCATTAGCTAGTTTAACAATTAATTATATCAAACACTTTTAATAAAATAAACTAACTTTCAATTAAAATTTAGCATTAGCTTATTACTAATTTTTCCGAACATAACCTAATTGTAAAAGGGTGTACTTTAACAGTGGAAAGGGGAAATAGGATATATGTGCATTCCAAATTTCCAATCAAATGGGTAGAGTGGAGAGAGCACAGAATTCTAATTGTAACCATATATGTCCATGCAGCAGGTTGTAAATGGGGAACTTTAAAGGGAAGGAAGGGAAAGAAATGGAGGGATATAATGTCAAGGGAAAGATTTGGAGTGGGAGGTGGCAGGACCTTCAAACTCAGTAACTTCTGTAGTCATTTTCCTAGTACTCTTTGAACTTTTTTTCTGGTTATGCTGCATTACTTAAGAGTGTAAAAAAGTTCCCCAACTAATACAATCCTCCCCCCTCCATCTATATTGTTTTCTCAACAAGATTGACACACAAATACTGGCAAAGGGCATGAGCAAATTACAGGGCAAATCTTCTCAACCAAAAGATAATTTGTGAAGGTTTTTTTGTTTCCCTATTGCAAAAGAACAATTAGATCCTACTTGGTTATTACTTACTCGGCAGAAGTCATGTTCAGTTTGACAAAGATTTATAAAATCAAAATAGATATTGAACATTTAATTAAGATTGCAATTGTACATGTTCCATAACAGATGCTCAATTTTTTCAAAAGACTTACCACATTGGTCTGGACAATTCCAGGTGATACACACAATACACTGATGCCAGATTCCGCAGGGAGTCGTTTATTAAGAATACTACTAAACATAATCTGCAACAGAAAATGCCAAGTCCTGTTTCATTCAAAACTTCAAGATGGAAGGTAGACCAAGCAAATCATCTTCGTGTGATTTTGAATCATTGACCAGGAACAATAAAATTTAGAAGTCAACATATTAACAGACTTTAAGAACCAACACAAAATGAAGAATTCAGGGAAAAAATGGATTTAGGCTATTAAAAACTAAACAACAAACAAGATGCAATTATACCAAGGTAACAAATCAACCAAAATGCTGAAAAATTATCTTTTAGTATGCAATTTAGCTGCATGTGGTTTGGCTAGTGAAGATAAGCAATTATTTTGTGAATAAAAGGAAAATACCTAAGTCCTCAATTCTAAATGCATGTGTTTTCTCAGTGCTGCAATATGTGTGTGAGAGAGATTAACACAATAGTGCACATAATTATATTTTGAATTGATATAATGTAAAATACTATCAGTTAATTAGTTAGTAATATTATCGTATAATTTAATGTAAAAATAAATGGTTCATGATAGAAAGAGTATAAAGAAATAGTTGAAAATATATTAATAAAAATAAAAATACATAAAAAAGCAAGATAACTATAAAGATATCAACACTCAACATGTAGAGGTCAGCAGTGTAATGACATTCATAATTCACTTTTCTTAATCATCAGATTGCCACAACATCTGCTGCCAATGCACCATTCCATACAATCATGCAGCATACAGAGTATCTAATCTAAGTGGATCAGGTAATTTCTTTTCTTTAGGGGGCGAGGGTAGTTCCTCCTAAGTGACAACTGACAACAATGCAATATATACGTCTAGTCCCTTGATATATTAGTTTGTGTTATGCATGTCAATGTCACAAAATTTCTTATTAAAAAATATCAATGTTAAAAATTCCTTCTCAATCCATATCCGTTTTGTCTCCAGTATCCTAAAATTAGTGTACATTATATACTATGCCTTTTTAAACACTATTTGTGTGTGCATGTGTCTAAAATTATTTAATGGCATAGTTATTTTGTTTTAATTCTTTGAAATTTAATATGCAAGAATCAAGATCCTATCAGTTAAATTGTGTGCAACTAATAAAGCTAAGTGTATATGATAAAGCAGAAAAAATAAATAACTACATAAAATTGCACCAGTAATTTTGTTAGATGAAAAACTTATTTGTAAACTGCAAGCCAACATATTGCCAAAAAACATTTAAATGAAGTGTACTATGTACCTCTGCTAACTTGCTGCTTGAGTACCCTACCAAACTAGAAAATTTCCTTTTTCCAGATGTGACATTCATATCTTCGGTGTCTACAAAGCCAACATGATGCATCTACAGAAAAGGGGAAAATAAAAGGTTTCCACTCTTAAGATTTTCTTATGGTCAGAGTGTGAAAGATTAAAACATAAAAAATTTAATAGTAGTAGTTTATCACTATAAAATATATTATTTATTTTATAGGATAAACTACTTTACCATGAGAACAACAGAAAAGCAATCAACATTCAACAGTTTAAAAATCGTAGAAAAGTTAAACAGAAAAATAATAATATTATAGAGAACATTAAATACCTGCCAAACATCAATCTACAGCCTTTGTTTCTGCACTAATTTCTTATTTGACATACTCCCTTTTTATTAAGCATTCAACTTTTAAATCCTTGGAATACACTGATTAATGGAGCATCTGATTTTTCTTTTCTTTTTCTTAAAGATTTTTTTATATATAAAAAAAGATTGTATAAACCTAGTATAACCAAAAACAAGTAAAACAAACTCCTTGCAGCTTTCTTAACAAAAAAAAAAACACGCACACACACAAAGAGAAAGAGAGAGCCATTAATTAGAAAAATGCTTGTTTCTTACATGGTCAAAGGAACTCCACAATTCAATGTAAATTTCACTGTGCTTATCTGAATGAAGTAAATTAAGATGAATCACAAAATCTTGTCAAAGATGTAAATCCCACTTGGATCCATTGTTCAATATTTTCAGAAAATTATAAATGCTTATTTTTTTCAGTAACTTTTTTTTTATGCCCTATCAACAATTTTATCACCTAGCTTCATGCTCTGATCTCTTTTCATTTGTTCAAAGTAAATGACTCATTTTATATACGAATGTCAAGAACATATGTATTTATATATATATATATATATATATATAAAATGGGAAATCACAGAAACATCATTGTATTTTTGCAACTAAACAAAGCTTATAGTTATGCATTACATAGCACAAAACGTTTTAGCAAGAGTACAACAATGGTGTTTGTCTCTTGCTAATTATAGTGTCAAACAAAAGTTGATAATATACCACAAAGAAGAATTTTAACTTATGACATTATAACATTAATTACTGAAAAAGTAAGAGAAAACAAAGTAACTCGAAGCATTAAAGGACAGTACATATTGTTACAACTGTCATTTTTTTTTACCGTAAAACAAAATTTACCAGCAAACAGTGAGGGAAAACAAGCCTACCAGGACTCGGGATGACAAGAAATGCACCTAAACAGAAGAAAGAAAATGTCTTCCAAACTAACTTAACCTTTCATAACATGTAATTTGCTATTAAATTTGAATTCTATAAAGCATTAATCCTCATCATTGCTCATGAATCAGAAAATTACAAACTGAATAGCCTTAGATAGCAATGTATAACAACAGTCAAATGTTCCAAATTCTTTATGACAAAAACCAAAAGATTATTGACTATATTTTAATAAGACTCAGGCATAAAAAACCAACAAGTAATAAATGTTGAATCAATCAAACATGCATCAAGCTAAAAAAAAAAGTTTTCATAAATATTAGTATAGTACATAAATCAAAGGCATAATATGAAAAATACATGAGAATAAACTTTGACTTTGATGTGTCAGGTCACATCCCATGGGCTACGACATGTGATAGAGTTGAAATAGAAAGGAACTTACTATGGAATTCACATTAACAATGCGACTAGGAGAACCCCTAATAAGGGATGGCAAAAGAAGTATCGAAAGCAAGGCAGGAGCAAGATGATTCACTTGCAAGTGCTGTTCATAACCATCTTTGGAAAACTTTTGTGGCTCTGAGTAAGAACAAAAACAGAGTGGGTTAGTAACATTTGTCACCAATGAGAACTAATCCAGGAGTTATTATTGTTATTTGTTAATTCTGATAATTTTGTCACAATAAAAGATGAGAGAAAAAGATAAGTCTATTTCAACAGATCATCCCAAAAATTACTGGAAAGTACTCAACCCATTAAAGGGTATAGACAGAAAGGCCAAAATTCAGCAAAAAAATTGTTTGATCAGAAATACCAACCTCCAATAGAAAAAATCCCAGCATTATTGATGAGAACATGCAAGGGTGCTGAGCGTGCATTCCATGCTTCAGCAAACCTTGTGACAGAATCCAATGAGAGAAGATCAACTTGCATCACCTTGATAAGCCAAAATGAAATGTCAATGACCAGAAGAAATCCCAAAACATAATTTTGAATTAAGCTTATTTAGCATTTAAAACAACTATTCAACTAAAATACCTCCTTTGAGCATCATGCAAATAACTTTCTACATAACAAAATAAGTTAATCCAAACACATATTCCAATGCAAAAAAAGTTCCATGGATCATAATCATCATATATGATTTAACATAGCATGCTCGAAAAGTGCCAGTTTAATGTTCCTCGGACAATAACGAGTCATGGCCATACAAGTTACCTCAACATTGAGAGGAATACTCAATCCTTCAGAATCAACCTGCCACTTCTGGATCAACTCCTGAGCTGCCTTAGTGTTCCTCACAGCCATAACAACATGGGCCCCTGACTGAGCCAATTGCCTGCATGATGTGAAGAACAACCAAAAAACTGCATCAGCTCCCCTTTTTTTTCAAAACATAAACGTTTGCACTTCATAGTGTCTAATCTAGAATTTAAACCAAAAATATAGCCAAACCCACATGACTTTACCAAAGAGGCAGTTTGGATAAACTTCTTAACAAGTACTAATAGAAAAAAAAAATGAATTAAAATAAATCAAACTTCTCACGTAAATTAAAATCAATAAAGTTTTGTCTATAACTTCTCTAAAAACACGCAAGAGTTTCTTTTCCCCTATTTGGTAAGAGCATCTCCAACGACACATTTAAAGTGAAGGTTCTTAACTCACTTTTAGAGGATACTATCAGATTTAAGAACTTTAACAACTTCCTACTCCGATGGTGCAATCATTTAAGAACTTAAAATGAGTCTCACATACTACTATGTCGGGAAACGACTTTTTAATCATATGGGGCAATCATTTAAGAACTTTCTATACTGAAATGTCAGCCTCCTTGTCGTTAGTTTTCTAGCAGTATAAACCTGCCACAAAATGGAAGCATAAAGACTAAAACATAAAAAGAAAAAATGCTCATATAGGACTAAAATGAAGAGTTTTTAGGTATCGGGACTAAAACAAAAAGTTGGCGCAGGGGACCAAAGGATTAATTAAACTTCATTTAATCATAGGATCAGATAGCTGCCTTGTATAAGAACCCGTTCTTACAATTGGAATTCATGTCAGCCTCCTCCAATGATGATTTTTACGTAACAACTGGTTCTCAGACTTAAGAACCTTATAACAACCAGCATTGGAGATGCTCTTAAAGATTCAATTGAAAACCTCCTATAAAACTATAAGCTAGTCCAAAGTGGGCCTACCTAGCCTTGCAAATGAGGGCAACACAACATACACAGTAACCAAAATGGTCATGGCCTACTTCATTTATTACCCATTTACAAAACCAACAGAAAGGTCCCTCCTTTATCAATAATCACAGACACCCACTTCCCAAAACCGCTCCTTTATCAATAATCACGCAACAAACACCCACCCCAAGTTCCAAAGCTCAAATGTTTATGCTCAAAAAACAAAAACCCCATCATCATAAAATTGAAGGGAAGAGAGTAATAAAGGGAACCTAGCAATTTCGAGGCCAATGCCGCTGGTGGAGCCGGTGACAATGCAAGTGAGGTCGTTTACAGGAGGGAGAGGCATAGGGTTGTGCAAGTGGCTCGCCATGATGCGCTGAAAGAGCATTTCGTAGACCAAATAGAACCAACCTCTTAACCATTCTATCCAACCTAAACGCTCCTTCTTGTTCTTCTTAGTGTTCGGTGCTTCCTCGCTTGAAGACGACGTCGTCGTTGCCATCTCTCTCTTTCTCACTCTAACTCTCTATGTTAGCGTACAGAATCTGAGATCTGTCTTTAGCAGGAGGCGATGGTGTACTTTTTTTTTTCTTCGATTCGTGTATAATTGGTGAGTGAGACTGTGAGAGACGAGTTCTGTTGAGTTGGCTCGGGTGAGTTCACTCGCCCGAGTTCCAAAGTAGAGCCTTTTTGTTCACGAAAATAGTAATTATTTTTTTACAGCAATAAAAGTTTTTTTTACAGAAAAAAAGTAGTGTTTATTAAAATTGTAGATGTTGAAAAATTGTGCGAAATACTCGTAAAATACAGAAATATGAATGTACTTTACTTAAAAAATAATAATATGCAATGCATATGATTTTATTTTCACCAGAGAGAATCCACTTTCGAGAAATATATATATTTTTATTTGGAATTAAAGATCCCAAAAAAATAAATCAAAATAACTATAGGAGAAATAATTTCCTTAGCTTAAGCTAAAAGTAACTTTTTATGCAACTACTTGTAGTTGCTCTAAAGTAACAAGGACATCTGCACAAATATTATCGTTACAAAAAATATGAGAGAGTTGCATAAGCCTTCTAATGTGATCAAGCTCCACTCATATTTTTTTAAGTTTGTCTTTCTACTAAAAATTATAAGTTTTAGTCTATACATGCATATAAAAGTTAAGGGAGTTGCTTGGGGCACCCAATATTTTTGTTAGGGCACCCAGCAACTTACCAAAATATCGAAAATACCCTTGATTACAAATAGCAGTTACATTTTTTTATTTCTGGAGCATAATTTTTTTTTCATAAATTTTTTGTAACTTAGTGTAAGCTGCTTCTGTTAAGGACAGTTTGAAAGCGTATTTAGTCTTTGGTGGTGTACGTGAATTTTTTGGAAGTATACGATGATTTTTGGTCGATTTTCGTTGTCGAAAAATGAGACGAGTGCCAGAAAAAGTTGGCATAAGTACGGATTGCTAATCTGTATGATTCATACGGATTGCTGATTCGTATAGTTCATATGGATTGTCAATCCGTACGTATGTCAACTTATTTTTTATACCGACCTTTTTTTATATGGATTACAAATTTTTTTTAATAAAAATAACAAAAATTTTGCAATGATAAAACAAATGAATTCGCATAATATTTTAATGATTAATTTTAATTCAGTTATTGTTTAAATTTAGTTATTAATTTTAATTTACTAATTGGTTAAATTTAGCAATGATAAAATTTAATTTAGTCATTAATTAAAAATAATTTATTTCAAAAACATGACCAATTTTTTTCAAAAATAATGGGATAATATTAGACATTACAAAAAACTATTATATATAAGTTACAACAAATTTAGAATCAACACATGATAAAACAAATATTATAAGACAACTATTATATAAATAAATTGTTCAGAAGTAATTAAAATGTTCATAATAATAAAATGTTCATAGTAATTAAAATGTTCAAAATCCTAAAATGTTTATAAACATAGCCAATAAAGCACACGATTAAGGGTGTGATCAATGAATTCAAAAACGATTTCCATGTCAGCTTTCAAGAACAAGGTTTCGTAGAAATGTTTCTATCCAGCTTCAATTTTAAGTGTCTTCCTCCAATGATTGAACACAAGCCGGCATTCAACAATGTTCTACAAGTGCAAATGAGTTCAGTATTTGTCTTTAAGAAAATAATACATGTTGCTTGGAACGTCCTGATATTAAGAATAGTGTTATGTCAGCAATTTATGTAATGAAATTTAAAACTTGAAAAATAAATAAATGAAATTAGGAAGTTGTTTATCAAACTACTACAAGAAACTTTTTGCTCAGTGAGATAAACCTTGAAGGTCACAAAACTTGACACTTGATGATAAAAAGAGTGTTATCTTGGAAATGATCTAGGCAGACAACTGATATTGAATATAGTAAGAAAAAATACACTCCTTACCATAATGATGCAAGGATACTAGATGATCTCCGGTTAGCTGGTAAAAATCGCATAGTACTGTCCACCCTGCTACAATGGCTTGTTGGTCCAAATTTTGGTTGTACACAACGTTATGATAATTTTCGTCTTTGTCAACCAAATGCCATACACTGTTCAGTACGTCCTTCCACTTGACAGCATATACCTTACCAACTTCACTGAAAATCTACATGTCATATCACAAAATAAGATTGGTTAGTTACACGAAATAATAGAAAAATCAAATGTTAATTAAATCAAAATGAACATGACCTGGTCCCTGGCGCTAACAGTCTGAAAAAAAGCCTTTGGTGGAGCCACGACATCTTGCATCATGTTTGCCAATTCCTTTCATTTCCCATGCTCTTCAATTGTTAATTTTTACATGATTAACATTCAAGCAATTAACAAACATTCAAGCAAAAAACAAAATTAACATTCAAGTAACTATATGTTAATTCTTACTGGGCACATTCGCAAGAAGGTGTTCGAGTTCCTCATTCACGCTGGTCCAACGTGATGACGACGCACGAGAGCATGACATTTTGAAATATATTTGACAAAAGAATATTTTATTATTTTTGTTTTACTTTTCCTGTTTCTAATCTAATGTTTGTGTTAAAAAAACTAATATAATCTAATGTAAATTGTAATCTAATCCTACTAACATTTTCCTATTTCTAATTTAATGTTTGTGTTAAAAAACTAATCTAATCTAATCTAAATTGTAATGTAATCCTACAAACATTTATGAGATAAACTGAATAATAAATAAATCATTCATAAAATTAATATAAATATCCTTCATTTTTTCCTATTTTTTTTCTAATAAAAAAGTATTTTAAAAATTAAAAAACCTTTAAAAAAAAGTCATACGGATTACCAATCCGTATGAAGAAAATGTTTTTTAAAAAATAAGGCCATACGGATTGGCAATCCGTATGGCGTAAAAACATTTTTTTTTAAAAAAAAGTCATACAAATTGTCAATCCGTATGGCTATTTTACTTAAAATAAAATATTTTTAAAAAGAAAAATCATACGAATTGCCAATCCATATGGCTGTTTTCCTTAAAATAAAACATTTTTTTTAAAAAAATACAGATTGACAATCCATATGGCTTAAAACAGTTTAAAAAAAACCATACGAATTGACAATTTGTATGATTTAAAACGGTTAAAAAAAACCATATGAATTGTCAACTCGTATGGCTATTTCAGTAAAAGAAAAACATTTAAAAAAAAACCATACGGATTGACAATCCGTATGAGTATTTCAATAAAAGAAAAAACCAGTTTAAAAAAAATCATACGGATGGGCAATCCGTATGGCATTCTCACAAAATAAGCACGGAGCAGATAAAGAGGAAGCATGACAGGTCGGAAGATACACACAACAATACACATAACACAAAACAAGCAGCAATAATGCAAACCAAAAACATCTTTGAAATACACAATACCCAACAAGAAAAAATAAGAATCACAAAAGGAAGAAAATTCACTAACCTCGACAGGAGAACAAGACGAGGAAGTGAAGAGGAGACAACAAAGAAGAGCAACCAACCGTGGAGAGGCCGTCGAAGAGGAGAAAATGAGGCAGATTTTGGAAGAAAAAGAAGTGGAGGAAAAATAAGAAGAAGTCTTCTTGAGGGAGGAAGTATCGGAAATGTACAGTGACTCGTATGTGCTACTTTTATATTAAAGGGTGAAGGACATTTTCACCCTTTCATCGACATTGCTGGGTGCCCCAACAAAAATGTTGTGTGCTCCAAACAACTGTCAAAACTTAACCCAAACAACATTATTATAGTACTATTGATTACCAATTATTCATTTGCTTCATCTGACACAATTTAAAGTATTAAGTCTTGTTATAAAAATTATGAGCTTTAGTCTTTCTATACATACAAAAGTTAAGTTTTGGTGCCATACATACGTATTTTTGTAATAAAAAACAATAAGGAAATTCTCAAATTCCTTCCAAATATATAGATCACGACTAGAGCTGTCAAAATGGGCCAGCCCAGCCCACGCGGGTTGGCCCGCAACGGATTAAGCTAAAAGTGGGCTAGCCCAGCTCGGCCCACTTTTGTGTGGGCTAACAAAATGTCAACCCAGCCCGGCCCATCACAGATTGGTGGGTTATGCGGGTTGACCCACTTTTCTGCCTTTTTTTTTGTAAAAAAAAATAAAATTATTCCAAACAACTTAAAATAAAATCCAATATAAAAACCAAACTAAATCAAATCCAAACATTCAATATTAAAGTGATTGAAGTCTTCAAAATAAATATTCAACATTAAGATAATTGAAATTTAAATATCATCAAAAATAAACTTCTAAACTATTGAAATTAAACATTAGAGTCATGGACTCTGAAATCCAGAGCAACTTCCTCTTCTTTTTCAGCATCACCATTAATTTCATCTATAAAGACAAAAAATAAAATAAACAATATCATTAATAAGTCTAATAAATAAAACAACACACATTATTGTTATGATTATTTTAAGAACAATTATTGTTATGCTTTTACCCATTACTTCATATTGATTATGTGAGTGAAAAATTATATAAATGTGAAATTTACTCACATTATTGTTATGATTATTTTAAGAACAATTATTGTGATGATATGCTATAAAACTATACTTATATCTTTGATGATTTCAAAATTAAGTTAATTATTTTATATTTTACTCTTTTTACTTATTTAAATATTAATAAATATAAAATATACAGGTTATAAGAAAATATATGATAAGTTATTTTAATAAATCATAATATTTAATATATTGTATTTTATGATGATAACCCCATGAAAAGATTGATCATCGTTATGTTTAATTTTAAAAGATATTCATAATACTTACAAATTTCATTTATAATGAATTAATTATAATAAATTATAAAATAATAAAAAATTTATTTTATAAATATTTTATAATGCAAAAGTTTAATGAATTTAAATTTAAATAATTATAAATTTATATTTACTATTTTCTTTTTAATTTATACACATAAGGAGCAAATCATGGAAATTTTCAATAGGCTTAAATATGTTTGAAGATAATACCTGCTTAATTAAAAATATAATTAATTTTTTTACTCAATTTTAATGTAATTATATTTAATATGATACTAAATATTTAGAAAAAGATAAATTTATTGATATATATATATATATATATATATTAAATAATATTAAATACCAATAAAATATTAAAAAATTATATTTTTAAGAAATTAAGAAAGGTGCAGGCTTTGCATAGTTGCCTTGCTGACCATTAACAAATTAACAATTGCTAATTCAATTGAGCTTTGCTATTGTTCTATTACAGCTTGGATGGTTAGTTACAAAATAAAAATTTAATTTTTTAATAATTATAAATTTATAATAATAAAATAAAATAATATATTATTTAAATTTGATGGGTTGACGGACTGACCCACCAACCCACGGATTGAACCCACCTAACCCACGGGCTAAATAGACGTTGCATCGATATTTTTTTACAAAAATTAATCTCGATCCACCTCTAGTCCACAATGGACCGGGCTGGCCCAAAGACCGGAACCCATTTTGACGGCTCCAAACACACATGAGAAAAAAATGATGCAAGGACTGAGATGTAATTCCACATTCTCACCGCTATCAAAAAAAGCAAACAGAACATGGCAACCCACGCAGTTTGCTCGCCGCGCTTTAGAATCCCCACGCACTCTCCCTGAAGAAAGAACAAACAAATCAAGCATTCCATAGTTCTTAGATAGGGCACGCTTCTCTCCCTTGCGCCGCCTCACAAAAGGTTCGTTTGTTCGCCAAATTGAATCATCGCGCAATTTTCCATCATTCAATACCCGATCCGTTCATTTATTTATATATTTTTTGTTTCCTTTTGCTTTTTTTTTTATTGTTTCGGTCGCTTGTGGGTTTTCGCGCTTTTGGTATTCGTGTTATTATAGTCTTCATCGTTTTTGTGATTATTATTATTATATGGTGATGGACTCAGATTACTAATTGGATGTGCTCTGTTTTGTGATGCTTTAGAGGCACGCACGTGTGTATATATATTAATATTCATACGAGCTGTTGCGCATCTGCTTTTGTGGTTTGTTCAATTTTAATATAATCGTTTTTTGTTTGGGTGTTATGGTGTGAATTTTTTATTTGCAACTTGACATGAGGGAGGAGAAGGTGACCATGGAGCAGAGTGAGAAAAAAAGTTATTATTATAATAATAATATTTTTATTATATTATGATGATTTAAATATGTCTGCATCTCAGAATCGTGTGTGTTTTATATTAGTTTATGACTAGGTTAAAGTGTTTATAAAAGCCTGTTTGAATCTTAATATGATATGATGATTCTATAAATACCTTTCGGCTAATGTGAAACAAATGGAATCTTGTGTTTTTTTACGTTGAATTCTTCCGGACCTAACACAATCAAATCAAATCAAATTTGATCAATTTTGTTCGTTTCGGTTTTCACAATTTTTTTAAACCCAACCTATTCATGAACGGTTTGATTCGGTCCAACGGGTTACCCATTTAAATTTGATTTTATTTTCTTAAAACTACTATTTTATATTGTGGCTTATTTGTTGTGTTTTTTTTTCAAGGTTATTGGCCTATTATTGTCTGAAGATGGTTGATGGCCATGAGACTGATAAGAACATTGAGGTGTGGAAAATCAAGAAATTGATCAAAGCTCTTGAGGCTGCTAGAGGAAATGGGACAAGTATGATTTCCCTTATCATGCCTCCACGTGATCAAATATCTCGTGTCACTAAGATGCTTGGTGATGAGTTTGGAACTGCATCAAACATCAAAAGCAGGGTGAATCGACAGTCAGTTCTTGGTGCAATCACTTCTGCTCAGCAGAGGCTTAAACTCTATAACAAGGTTCCTCCAAATGGTCTTGTTCTGTATACTGGCACAATTGTGACTGATGATGGGAAGGAAAAGAAGGTGACTATTGATTTTGAGCCTTTCAGACCTATTAATGCATCCCTTTATCTTTGTGACAATAAGTTTCACACTGAAGCTTTGAATGAGCTCCTTGAGTCTGATGACAAGTTTGGATTTATTGTCATGGATGGCAACGGTACTTTGTTTGGGACATTGAGTGGTAATACAAGAGAGGTGCTTCATAAATTCAGTGTGGATCTCCCAAAGAAACATGGAAGAGGAGGGCAATCTGCTCTGCGTTTTGCCCGTCTTCGCATGGAGAAGCGTCATAACTATGTGCGGAAGACGGCCGAGCTTGCTACCCAGTTCTATATCAATCCTGCTACCAGCCAACCCAATGTTTCTGGATTAATACTGGCTGGTTCAGCTGATTTCAAGACTGAACTTAGTCAGTCAGATATGTTTGATCCTCGACTTCAGGCAAAAATACTCAATGTTGTTGATGTCTCCTACGGAGGCGAGAATGGGTTTAATCAGGCTATTGAACTCTCTGCTGAAATTCTGTCCAATGTGAAGTTTATCCAGGAGAAGCGATTGATTGGAAAATACTTTGAGGAAATCAGCCAGGATACTGGGAAGTATGTTTTTGGGGTTGATGATACTCTAAAGGCTTTAGAGATGGGAGCTGTTGAGACACTTATTGTGTGGGAAAATCTGGATATGAATAGGTATGTCTTGAAAAATAGTGCTACTGGTGAGGTTGTCATTAAGCACTTAAACAAGGAACAGGATGCCGATCAAAGCAATTTTCGGGATCCTGAGAGCAATGCTGATTTTGAGGTTCAGGAGAAGTTGTCTCTGCTGGAGTGGTTTGCAAATGAATACAAACGCTTCGGTTGCACTCTTGAGTTTGTCACCAATAAATCACAAGAAGGCTCACAATTTTGCAGAGGTTTTGGTGGGATAGGTGGGATCTTGCGGTACCAGCTGGATATGCGATCATTTGATGATTTCTCTGATGATGGAGGCGTGTACGATGATTCTGAATAGCAATCAATGAAATGCTTCCTACCACTGGTGCAGGAAAGGGGAGCCAAAATACCTGCACCAGTATGGGAGTTGGTTGCACCTGCTCCTCCTCCTCCTCCTTGTGTGTCCATGGTGTTGCATAGAATGTTTCATTGTGAATCAAGGTTTAATTCTATTTCCCTTTTTCTGCAGCATTTTTATATAAGGCTTTAGTTTACACCCTTGTTTTTTTTCTTAGATATGAAGGACGTATCTATAATTTCTAGTTTTAATATTTTTTCAGATACTCTGCCCCCAAGGTGCTCCTTTCTGATACGAGTTACTTTCTTACTTGTATTCCTATCATTCAGACTCTGGCACCACAAATTCCTGCAAAGCTTCTGGCAACACCTGGTGAAAATTTGGCATATTTTCTTACATTTTTTACTTAGTGCGCTTAAAAGAATTTCCCTAAACATTGCTGGTTTTTGTCTTTTAGCTCTCCTCTCTACTACTAACACCCAGAAAAGCAAGAACAAAAACATGTACCTCAGAGAAACACTACCCAGAAGCAGTGATGGTCAGTCCTCATCAATGAGTTTGCACATCTAGTTTCATTATTTCATCTGCTGAAAAATATAATGTTGCTTGTTAAACTGTTTTACCTGCTTTCAATGGTGACACTGGTTGCCATGTTTTTATACTCTTTTAATACACTTTTCTCAACTATATAGCGCATTGATTGAATTTTTTTTCTGGTTTAAAAATTGACTGACTGTTTCTTCATAGTTGGAAAGTGTTGATATCTTCTTATGTTGCTATTGTTTGACTGCTAATTTTATGTTGCTTTTTGAAATATATTTTGTGGTTTTAGTTGCTATTGTTTGGCTGTGCTAATTTTAAATCTAAGCTTAAATGGCAGTGTTCTATAATAGCTTTCCTTATTCTGGTGTGTTATTTTTTAATGTCACAAGATTTTAAACAAATTGAAAATTCTTTTGCTTTGTAGTATTTGTTGAACCTGTCTGTGTATGTAGTTCTCCAAAGTCTTCATGAAGAAGATGCTCACAGTCAAAAGGTTATTCTGCCTCAAGGTGCATATTTACTACTTATTTCATTTGAACATGATGGTTTAAGGCAAATGCAGCTCTTTGTTATTGTTGAATAGTAAATATTTTCTATTTGGTTGTTCATAGTATCTGTTTTCATAATTATAGTTTGCAATGAAAAGGAGCTAGGGGATTTTTCTTTTGAGTGCTTTGCCTAAATACTTTCTACCTACTCATGTTTTTCCGCTGATTTTGATTTCTACTAGCCACGCTGATGTGTTTTTGTTTTAATCTATATATAAGATCAATGGTGGTGAATGACCATTTGAGTGTTAATAACCATTGGCTAATCTTTTGATTATTTTGTACCAAGCTTGGCTAATATTCTTGTCATCTATGCTCCATCTCCATTTCACATGAAAGTATTTTTGCATTGGCAATGCTTACATTGTCCTGACTGGGTTCTACTATATGCTGAGCCATTCATTACCCGGTCCTTAGGATTAATTTGTACCTAGTTTGTGTATTCATGTTTATAATCATTTTACTAGTCATGTCTTTACATGGTACTGCCTAAAAGATTCACTAGTCTCTGACGGTTATTCCTTTCGTGTGCTGAGTTGAATAATTGGTTTTGCAGGTTAATCCAGATGGTTTTCAAGGGTGCTCCAGCATATACCTGGCACTAGTGTCCGAGCCTATGACTAAATCTTTCATGTGTTAGTCTATCTTTTAAAACTTTGCAAATTTAGTCGTGTTGAACTGATGTTCATTTTGTTTTTCTTATACTTCACACATGTTGTGCTTATATTGATAATATGACTTCTATTTACCTTAATGGTATGTGATGTGTTCTTATGAAAACGTCAGTTTGTTATTTAATTGATATTATAATTTTATATCAACTCCCATGCCAATGATATGGCATGTCTTTTATGAAGTGGTGGGGATTTGGATTGGAATCTACTGATGCACATGTTTGGGTTTGGTTTGTAAAAATAATGTATGGTTTCCGAAAATTCAATTTGTAAAAATAATAAACCGAGGATTTGAAATCGAAAGTGGTGAACTAATCGTTAGGTATACTGCATCTCACCCTTTCTTGGTCGATGAATTTTTTTCACTAGAACGACCTATTAGTTCAATGTTTGTATATTAAATTTTGTTATTTTAATTATCAGGATAGGGAGTTTCGATTTGTTGCGAGAAAATTGTGCTTTACCCTGTATCTTGAACGAAAATTCCAAGGCAGAATAAACTTGAGCATGTTTGTTGACGTGCTTTTTGAATCCCTCAATAATTGCTTTTAAAGTTGTGTTTCAGAGAAGTTAAGATTATAATAGAAAGTCCATTTTCACATTTTAAGAACAGAGATCTGTACTTAATCTTCCTTTATTCCTTACCCTGAAATCACAGAAAATAAATTTAATGATTGTACTCTTCGTTCTCCCCAGTGTGTATGCAGAGTATTCAGAGTGACTAGCTCAGGCTGCATGATTAACAATTAACCTTATTTTTAATACTAGAATTAGAAGTGTCAATTAATTTGATTTACTGTAGGGGTTTCACATTTTTAAAAAAATAACATTTTAGAATTATTCCTTTTTTTTATAATCCTTAAATTCAATAAAATCTTTAAGATGTTTTTAAGGACTAAGAATAATAAATATGTTTTATGATGTTGCAAAATGAATAAAATGCTAAAAAATCATATTTGTAGAAACAGAAAATGTTCAAACTGATATATTAAATTATAAAAAATGCTAAAAATATTTCTATATTTCCTATTTTATAATTATTCAATATAATTTTTTATGAATAATTTTAAATCCTTTCGTTCTATCCTCCTACAAATTCTCTTACCATCTTTTATAGAAAATTTTAGATGTATTTTATATTTTCAAGATATTAAAATTTATTTACATTTTATTCAATACTTACCATAAAAGGTGGTAAGGAGGATATAAATTTTAAAAAATTTAAAATTTAAAAATTAGATAAGGAATACAAAAGATAATAATTTTTTAAGATATTTGAGCTAACTTTTAACACAAAATTTTAAATAATGATCAGAAGAAGTTTTGTACATTTTATATTTATTTTTTATTTTTATCATGAAATTTAAATATAAATTATTTTTTCAATTTTTTAATAATCTTTTTTTTCATATTCACATATTTACTATATTTAAATGAAAAAAATTATAATATACAAAGTTTTAATTAATATTTGGTAAAACATGATTTTTCTTATTTATTTTTAGAACTTTTTTTCTCATTTCATAATTTTGAACATGTTGAAAAGGAAAAAAAAACTTGCAAAATAAAAAGAAAATAAAGTCTAATAGAAGAGATTAGTCTCTCACAACATGATAAATCAAAATTCAAATTTTTAAAGATATTGACATTTAATGTTTGACTTCCTAGAACAAGAATATTTCAAGAATATTTTAACAGAAGACATCTCTAAAAATAAATATACATAAAAAATAACTTCATAAAGGAAAGTACAACTTCCTAATTGTAGTGTTCATAGATATAAAACTTTAATTTATAAATGTATAAAAATGTAATTATTTCATCAATTGAGAAAAAAAATATTTAAAATTCTAACACAATTTTTTAGTCCATAAAGGCCACAAGCAAAGTATATTAGGGAGTGTTTGTTTTAGTTGTTTTCGGTTTTCATTTTAATTGAAAATAAAAAATGATAATGGAAATGTGTTTGATTGAATTTCTATTTTCATTGTATTGAAAATATTTTCCCAAACAAACCAAACATTGGAAACAATAAAATCTCGTTTTCAGGAACCTCATTTTGGGTGAAATGAAAACGCGATGACTAATTTTAAACAAATTCAAAAATACATTTCCTTTTAAAAACATATTTTTAGTGTTTTTATTTCTTGAAAGCAGAAAATAAGAAGTCAAACCAAACATGTTTTCAGAATTCTAATATTTTAAAAATAAAAACAGTTTACAGAAAATAAAAATACAAACCAAACACACCCTTAAAAATTATCCATGATTGAAATCTTCGTATGCCTATATGATTTTCACTATTGCATGCCCCCTTCTCATTTGTTGCATATTTGTTGATCTTCTGCCCTTTCCAATGATGTTTTAATAAGGAAAAGACTCATGTATATATTGTTTATACAAGTTATGTAGCCTAAATTAATTATTCAAAAATAAATACATTGTCATTTTAAATAAATTAATTACATGATTAAATATTTATAAAACTATTTAGTATAGTCTTGTATAGCCAACATAGACTCTAGAATTTCTCCTTCGTTATTCAATCCACTATAAGAAAAAATACAATTAGTTTTTCAAAGAATCAATATGTAATTAGTAATAAACTAAATTAATTTAGCCAGTAATTCTTTAGTTTTTTTTTTTGTCGTGATAGTCATACAATCAATTCCATTGCGTTATAATTGAACATGAGGATTTAAGGCCTTGCTATTGTTGAATACAAAATATTTTCTTTTTTCTCCGTTTGATTGACGATAGTAACTGTTTTCATAAGAGAAATGTTATTTATATAACAATTTTTATCTCTCTTCTGCATACCATTTATTGCAGATTTAGTTTTCATTATTTCAACTGCTGAAAAATACAATTTAGCTGTTGAACTGCTTACTTTTACCTGCTTTCAGAGCTATGACACTGGTTACCATGTTTTTTTAATTTATATATCTGTTAATGCACTTTTCTTAACTATAGCTCTCCAATGATGGAAGTTCTTTTTTCTGGTTTAAGAATGGACAGTATTATTGCCAATATCATTTTATGTTGCAGACTTTATGTAAAAAATGCGTATTCTATTTGGGTTATTCACCGAAGGATTCTTTACTTTTGATACTGGAGATAAAAAAAATTTCCCTTAATCTTTTCCATTGCCTTTTGATTTTTCAAACGTATTTTTGTGGTTTTGGTTGCTATATATTGTCTTTCTGTGCTGAGTTTATGTCTAAGCTTAAATGGCAGTCTTGAATTTTAGCTTTCCATATTCAGGTGTATTCTTTTTTTTTTTTTTTTTGCATAACATTTTAAACAAATTGATTTTTTTTTGCTTTGTACTCTTCGTTGAACCTGTCTGTCTATGTAGCTCTCCAAAGTTTTGATGAAGAAGAAGCTCACATTCAGTTGTTCTGGCTAGAGTTGCATTTTTACTTTTTATTTATTTCAATTGAACATGAAGATTTAAGGCTTTGCTATTGTTGAATAGAAAATATTTTCTATTTTGTCTCTGTTTGATTGTCAATAGTATCTGTTTTCATATACAAGAGAAATGTTGTTTGTACAAAATTCATACAACAGTTTGTACTACACTTTTTTGTGTCTATCTCTTTTATGCATATCATTTAATGTTGCATAGTTTGCATTGAAAAGGAGCTAGGGGATTTTTTTGAGTGCTTTGCATTGATATTTTCTAAAACCAAATTATGTTTTTCCGCTGATATTGATTTCTACTAGGCATGATGATGATGTATTTTTGTTTTAGTCTATATATGATCAATCAACACCCATGCCAATGATGCCATGTCTTTGATAAAATGCTGGATTTGGGTTGGAATCTACCATCGGGCATGTTTGGTTGTGATTCGTATTGGATGATCATGCAATTCAAAAAGTAAATAAATTAGAAAAATTGACAGAATTCACCTGCCCTGTATTCTTTGTGCATAACATTCGTATAGCAAATTTTGTACCAAACATCATTTCTGAAGCAACATATGGTTTTTTAAAAATCAATTAATGAAGCCTAAATTATTTAATTTAATGCTTTAAAACAGTTTTTTTAATCTCTAGTTGTGCTGTGCTTGAAGTTTTAAAACCTACAGAACTGTTAATATTTCTGGATCGATGCATATAAGTTTTGCTTGGATTTCTAGTATTTAATAATAGGCGTAAAAGAAAAATCAAATTTTGAATTGGTGTGTGCAGTGTATAAAAATATTTGGGTTTGTAGCACACCAGTTATGAAGATTCTAACGAACTGTGGACATACAACTGCCCTTATAATTCCATTTAATTAATTAGGGGTTTCAAGAAAGACTAATTAACTTCGAACTTTGAAATTGAAAGTCTGGTGTGACTTCCTTATAATTTTATGAAGTTAGGTATTCAGCATCTTTAAACTCTTTCTTGGTCGAAGAATGAAGTTTTTTCACAAGAACCAGTTATTTTTGTTATTCTAGTTAATCGTTAAGATGCAGTAATATGCAGTTAAGGTATTTTGGCTCATGATGAGTTCCATTGTTTTGTCATTTTAATTAATCATCAAGATAGGGAGGGAGTTTCGATGTGTTGCGAATAAATTGTGCTCTACCCTGTCTCTTAAACGAAGATTATAAAAAAAAAGAGTTTTATAGCATTATTTAAATCTCTTAAAGAAATCATGTAATTGATCGATTATTAGTTAATACAACTTTTTTAGCCTAATAGCCAACATGTAATCTAGGATTTCTCCTTTATTCAATCTGTTACTGCGTGGTAATCATGGCCATTCTATTGAGTTATAAGAAGTATGTAAAAATTACCTTTAACAATTTCTAGTTGGCTAGTTTTTTTTGGCCACAGAGAAATTCTAGGAGAGGTAAAAATAATCCCTTTCCAAGCTTAAGACACGGTACAAATTTTAGGGAGACCCTACATCAATACTAAAGCTACAGACAATGTTTCTTTTTATAGATCAAGGGATACACTTTAAACGTGAATGCTGTATGGTGTTGATGCAACATTGTGGATCCAACAAAATGGTCAGAAAATAGAGAAAGCAACAATTTTGGTTCACTTGAATTAAACAACCACTTTTATCTAAGTTTCTAGTTATATTTTCAAGTACTACAATAGTTTTTTAGGAATTTGCTATGCAGTGTCACATATAAACAAATATGAGAAAATTAAGCTAAGAGTTATATTTTTGAGTTTTATAGATGAAAATAACATGATTTAGTTAGAGTATTTCATTGAAGGTAGTCCTCCAATTTTTCAAATAGTTATCCATAAAATCGATAAATATAACAATATTTTAAAAAAAAAATATGAAAGCATGTAATAAATTTCATTAAATTCTTTTTAACCAGTACCTTTATGGTACTCATTAATGAAATCTTATATTTTAAACTTGTTGAAATAAAAATTCCAAGGTTTTTATACTTTTCCCGGCAAATAATTAAGATAGTTGAATGAAGAATAACATATATTATTTTTAATTAGGAAGGGAACAAGACCTTAATTATGTCTTTTATTTTTATTTTTTTTAAAATGTAATTGAAAGACTATAATAGCATAACGTACTCAATTAGAAGCTGAACAAATTGTAGTTATCCCAAATAATAAATATTGGTTTTCTTCTCTATCGACAGATCTCAGGGCCACCAAACTCATCCACAAATTGAAATTTTATTATTAACATTATGGAACCGTAGGACCACAATTATACGATCCAAGATATGAGCATTGATTCCATGTATTCTCCACTTTTTAAATGAGTCAGGAAAAAAAAATAATGTCCCGATATTTGAATATAATGTTTTACAAACATAACCAAAAGCTGAATACTTCAAAATTATGATGGTTGACCCGTTTGTGTGTAAGTACAGCGAGATATGGTTGCAATCAAAATCATACAAATTTCAATATCATTATCAAGTTGACATCTCAACTGTTCACCCTGGTCCCTTCCCACATATAATTAAGTGAACATACACAAGAAAAGTTCCATTCAACATGCAAATACCTGATTAAGATATTTGGTCAAGTTTACATGAAATATATGTGTTTTAGCTATATATTTGATCCAATGTATAGAGCTTATAGGAATCATAAAAAAAGAAGCAAAAAATAGAAGAATCCTTGCATGCAGATTCCTTGAAATTTCTTTGGACAATAGATATATATTAATCATATAGAAATATTCATTTTTTTTTAGTTGTTAAATTGATGAGGTTGGACGAGGGCATGTATATTAATTAGTTCTAAGCATTCAACCAACATAATAAAGAAAAGAAACCTATTGACATCAAACCGACAATATCATGTGCAAATTCGATGATCTATTGGATGGAAAATCACTTTTGATACTCACATATCCATCCCCTTCTGTCTCATGTAAAATTGTGATGGGGATGTTTGGGGCCATCTATTTAGAATAATATAGAATAAGAAGATGCCCCTAACATTTCTTCCTCTAATTTCCTTTGTTTCTTTTATTTGTCCCATTCAGTTACAATTTGGGATGTTTCCCCATTTTTTAGGTGCTTCCCGGAACTATGTATTCCCCATTTTAAATTAAGCTAACATATAACGAAACGCGTATGACATGGACTACACACAAATACCTTAGTCCCCTTGAGAATTGAGGGCATCATTACAATAAGTATTATGCCTTGAAAGTGATGTTTATATGTAATATAGAGAAAGTTTGAATTTAGGGTACCATTATGTTAGGTAATATATAAGAGAAACCCACTCAACTCTCAAACCATACGATGCTATTGTATAAGTTATTCAATTCTTGGGTTATAGTATGTGCATTGATAATATTATCTGGTGAGAATGTCATATACGAAAGTAAAATAAATAAATCTGAATCATATAATTATATATAAACAACTAAGATTTAAAATAACATATGTAATCACTTAAAACTCACATAATTTGTGTGTTTAATTTTGACCGTTCATTATTAAGCTATATATCAATATTTATTTCTGTATCATAAAAGACCCTGCCACTAAATGTATCCTACATATAAACATTTTATCAAATAAACGGATGAAGATTAGAATGGCCAAGGAAAAGGACATTTCTAGCTTCAGATTCAAGAAGCGATTCAGGTGCCAAGCGTTCATTTAAAGCTATATATAAGAACATAAAGGTAAAATTAGAATGGTCCATCATTGATTATTCTAGGGTCTTCCGTGACTGTAAAATAACTGATTATATCATGCATAGGATATTTGGAAATAGAATTTGCTAATTATAATCTTAAACTTAAAGTTAAGGCATGAATCCACAGTAGTTAGTGGTTGGATTTGGCCCACTCGTGTATACATTCCTACCCACTTTGAGTATCTATTTAATGATCGCATGTGTTAGTGGATAAAATTTCCTTTTAGGTACCGAAAAAATTGGCTTTTGTCCTATGGCTTTAACCCAACTAATAACGACAGGGCTGTGCAAGTGTTTTATGAATTTTAGTTTATTTACATCTATGGGAAACGATTGCCATTCATAATTCAGAATCAATATAGAGAATGTAGAACACTTAGGCCATAATAAACCAATAACAAACAAAGACAAAAAATTATGAACAATTTTGGGGTGTATAATGAAAGGGTTCTTTTGTAGAATTTATTTAAGATGATGAAATTATTATGAAATATAAAATTGACTCAGTAATTGAAAGAAAAGAGAGAAAAGAAATATTGTGAGTTCGAATCCTTTTTACTGTAAAAACACTAACATACTAACATATTTTAATTTGACTCAAACTTGAAATTTTAAATTAAAATAATTATTTGTCTGTTGATGACTACATTAAGTGATTTGCCAAATTTTTTTATGTTTACAGTTATTTTAATTTATTCCAATAATTTTTCTAGTTAAGAGTAAGAATTTTGATAATCTTTTATTTGGTATTTAATTAAGGTTGTATGCATCAAAGTACCTAATATAATAAATTGGAGACTGTGATTATTACTGGTATATGGCGTATATAATTATATATCTATTGCACATCTAATTATAAGACTATTCTTTTTTCATATTTGTTTAATTTTTGCTTTTGAGACATTTGTCCTTATCTTTCCTAATAATTATGAGGGCCTGAATGTGGTTAGTTTCTTTATAAGACCATGCATGGATGCAAATCTTATAGATCAACCTATAGTAGGAGGCCTAAACGTACGGTTAAATCAGAGATCTTCTACCATAAACACTAGGCTAATTTAACAACAATATATAGCTAGGAAGTTATAGGAGCAAAGCTGGTTTAAAGGGTCAACTGTAACAGTTGTGTGGCTTGATCCCCTTTTCCTGTATAATCTTTGTCAGTGACTCTGTATATAGTAAGACGCCAGCATATGTGTACCAGCAAATGGTTACTTTTTCTTATTCATATAACCTTTTTAATTTACATCAAAATTCTGCTTAATCACTGTTTTTCCATAAAGAACTTGTATATGTGTGAAGTTTTTGTGAAATAATTTAACAAATGCTTGAACAAATTAAAATAGTCTAACAAAAGGTTAAATTAATTACTTGCTCCTTACACCTGATACTCTTTTTAATTTGCTTTAGTTTTTCCATGAAAAGCCTTACATTTTTATTCTCACATGAAAAAAAAAACATTTATAAATTAATTGGTTCACAACAATACTGGTGTTAGACTTTTGTTTTCTACAATTAGTTATAGGTTAATTAAATTAAAATTTTAGTTTATATCTTAGTCTTTACACAGAAGATATTTTTATCAAAATCTAAAGTCATTAATTATAGGGTTAAATATGTTTTTGAGTTCTTATAAATAGGACACAGTTTATTTTTGGTCTTTTGAAAATAATTAAATCTCCTATTTTAATATCTCATTTACGAAAATATGTCAAATGCGGTCTTCATCCCTCATAAAAAAAAAATCACCTGCTTTTAGTCATTCATTTATGAAAATAAAGATCACACAATAACATATTTTCATAATTAAAAGAATAAAAGAAAACAATTAATTTTTGAGGGACTAAAAAAAATATTAACCTATTTGTAAGAACTAAAAACGTATTTAATTCTTAATTATAATTTTAGTAGACAACCATATATATATTGAAATGTAAATAATTTTCATATAAAAGAACAAACATGTAACTTTTTTTTATGTAAGAACTAAAAAAAGAAGAAGATCGGCACATGTACACTCACTAAATTATTAACTTAACACCTATAAAGAACGGCAAAATGTGATCATGATCTACCCTAATTACCTTCAAAATCTTGGCTTTTGCAGGCTTAGCTATAGGTAATGGAATTTGGTTGCTCCTTTATAGTAATGTAGTAGTACTCTTGAAGCCTAAGGATGGGGACATTGAAGTTAAGGGTGGCTAGCTAGCTAGGTTGTGGTAACAAATAACAATGGAGTTGTTGCCACTAATGACCTGAGAGCTACATCATATTGGTGGGTCTCCACCATACGGCGTTCTGCCTCTTTCAATTATATATCCTTCAACTCATTTGTAATTTTTATTTTTTTTGTTTTTCTTTATTCAATTCAATTCATGCTAGTGTACATGGAATCCATGAGGGGTGTGTTATATTTAATTTTGAATTTGAATAGGGACAAAAAAAAAGTAGTAAAATCTATGTGGATGGGTCCCCTAAAGCTTGGGATTGTTCTCTTGCATCTTATTTTGCCCTACTTCACAAGGCTACATCATCTCTATTTATATGTGTGCATTGGCTGGCATGCAAAATTAACTAGCTAGGTCACTCATAAATTTTTCAGGACGGCACACACTTTATTTTTTCTGCCAAGCTATGCACTTTGGTCACTGAAAATGTTGTGGCTCTCTCATTTGTCATCATGCCACCATATGCTTACCTTGCCAATTACTCTTTGCCCTTTTCACCCCCACTAGATGGTGTGCACTTTCTCAGTTGCTAGTCCATGCATATCGGCATCACAAATAGTGTATAATGTGTATCAAGACCATTCCGTGAACATCTAGAAGATAATATACATTTATTGGGGATGTGAAATAATGCTATTTGAGTAGGTCCAATCATTGGGATTAATACTAGGTATGATAATTAAACCATGAGTGTGTGAATATTTATCTGATTTTGACTTGTTTTAATAAATAAAAAACTCATTTTTTTACTTATATTAAAATTGAACTTTTTTTCTAATTTACAAAAGGCATGTTTGGAAATCCGTCCGGAGTAATTTGACACACATAAAATTAGAGCTAAGAATTGATGCTTTTGCGTCATTTGAAGAGTTTGGATGTGGATTTCGTTGTAAACGCACATCTTGGACTTCGATCCAAACATGCACAAGGTGGATTTGAAGGTATAAATATCTATCATGATACCAAACTTAAACTAGTTTTCTTGTTATAAAATTGTAAAAGTAGAAATTAGATTTTATTTTCACATTTTCATTTCTCATGGTTACTAAAAATATAAATAACTTTCAGTGTTGTTAATAACTTAAATTATGATAAAAATTAAATAACATATTTTGTTAAAAATATGATTTAATTATTTTTGTTTTTTTTAATATGCTTGACATCTATTTTTATATATTATTTGAATTAGAATGTATTTGATATAAGATTTATTAAAGAATAAGTGAGTCGAGTTTTCGATACACTCCCCTTTTTTAATTGAGATGAAAATGGATTTAAATTTTTCATCCTTAATTGTTTCCTCAAGTTTGACCGTAAACCTGTTTCAATTATTACTGGGATGGGAATGGAGAGAGCAAAACTTGTCTTTACCTCATTGTATGACTCATTTTATTCATTAAAAATTGAATATATATAAACAAAATAGTATTTTAATGTGCATTAAACATAATATTTTTAAATATATAAATTATATTTTGAATTTATAATAAATAATTTTAATGTGATATAATGTTATTATTAACTATGTTTTAAAAAAAATTCAATTTGATGTAAAAATAAAATGATAGATTAAAAGAGATAAATGGTTAAGAAAATTAAGGTAGTTTAAGATGGTGAGTATTTTTTTGGCTAATTATTAAATAATGTGTAAAATACATCTCTAACAAGAGAAATTAAAAAATATTAAGAAACTTTAATAGAAAGAAAAATATAGTAGAAATATCAAATTATTGTATATTCTAATTTATAATAACAGAAACAATTGCATATCTAGAATGGATAAGCAGTGAAAACCAAAACACAATGGATAAACACTAAACAGTGAAAACCAATACAATTTAAGGTTAATATAAGATGCTAAATAATTGCATATATACTATACGCAGTTTAGCTTACCCATGAAAACTTTATTAAGGTGACCTTGTCTTCTTTCGGACAATAGTAAATAAATATCTTCGGAACTTTTATGCAGAGTAGTTTAGTATTCTAATTGCGATTAGTAATTAATTAAAACCTGTGCCAAAAGTACACGTTAAAGAGATTGCAAAACAATATCTTTGCATGTATTAATTGCTGTCCTTTTCTTTTTGCCAGTTCTATTTCTATATTTTAATAACAGTCTAGCTTTCTATCAATTTGATATCATATTTTAATTTGTTGAGCCTTACTTTTATAATCATTTTGAATTTGAAATAATTTGAAAATGATTATGACAGATAGCAAGTAAGTTGCATGGTATTTGTGATTATATTGATGTCGGCATTAAGAGATATATATTTGACTATGCATTGTAGATGATATATACTTGGACTTTGGTTAAGGATACTAATCTTTAATTAGCCGAATGGTTAACAATATTAAATTGACACTTTTGTATGTGACAAGTGTCAGTGACTTACTGAATGAACCTTTGCCTTTAAGTTAGCTAACAGTTATGAGGGTAGATATATTTGTTTTAAAGTTAAGATAAAATTAATTTTGAATCATTCAACGTAATTGGTGTATCTAAATTAAATTGAACTTTGAATTTATATTTGAACGTATATTTTTAATTTATTGAAAAAGTAAGAATATATATGTTTTTAATATTAAAAGAAACGACGACAAAGTTGTTGACTATTATTGTAATTTTGATACAGGTTTTGAGATCTAAACACAAAAATTTGTTAAATGGATATAAACATTGGAACGCATATGCAATCATTTATATTTAATCGGAGTAGTGTGTTAGAAACGTAATCAAAAGGAAAAGTAATACTTATTAATTGCTTCCTTTTTATTGACAACTAATTGCTTCCTTAGAAACGTATATTAGATATTTCTCAACAGAAAACTAAATACAAACTTGGGGTCTAGAGGCACTTGCCTAAAAAAACTAGATTACATACAGTGGGATATCTTAGCCAAAATATTTTGAGGGGCCAAATAGTTAAATAGTACTTAAAAATAATTTATTGTACATTTATTTTCACAATAAAAACTAAAAAGAGAAACCTCTGATAAGATGATTGATGTAATAAAAAATTATTATTATAAAAATTATTTTATAGTAAACGATATAATTCTACAGATAAAGATATGTAATGCAATAATTAGGTGCAGAGGTTGATGTAGCAATGTAACGAGTTGGTCAAGAATTCTTGTAAGACACTCCAAAAAAAGGGATTCACAAAGAAGAAGCAAGAAGCAAGTTATTAATGCTAATAATCTATTATTCTTCAAAATCTTATTTTCTTTATTTGTGCTTTGATTGAAATGTAAATTAACTATTAACTATTAGCCACCAAAGAAAGAAAGTGAGTAATTCATTATAAGAAACAGGAGATTCTGTTACCCCTTGCTTTTATAGAGGATTTTTTTTTTCTTTTTACTTTTATTTAATGAGTACTTTTTAAACAAATGAAAAACATAACAAATAATAGAACATTTAATTCATTGAAAATTTTAAAAAAGTGATCGAGTATTCGTTGGCATTTAAAGGAGTAATGCGTGTAAATTATATTGAAAATTGTGTTGGGTGAATACTTTTTTTTTTGAATGAGTGTTGGGTGAATAGTTAAAAAATTACAAAAGTATTTTATTATTGAAACCTATAATGTTACTAACACGTTTCATTGTAAATTTTGATGTTTTTTTTATTTGTTAACTCTTTCTTTTTTATTGATAAAGATTTCAGACAAGTAGAGGGATTTATAATAATTCATATATTTATTCAACTAAGTTATACCTCTTAATTATATTTGTTTATTTGTGTTGGCAAAAGTATTTATTAAATGCTTTTAATTTTTAATTCGTAAGAAGTGGGTGAATATTCTTTAGTATTTACTTATTTTTAATAGATATCATTATTAATAATAACAAGTTGATTCCTAAAATAAATAACTTTTAGGCTTTATTTTGTTCATAGAACAATAATTAATTAAAATGTAATGCAGTTTTAAAGATTTTTTATATTGCTATTCATTCTTAGATTGTTATGGCCGGTAAAGTTATTGTTCTTTATAATAATAATTTTAAAAATTATATACAAATAAATTTTAATTATTTCACAGTATAAAATCTTTATACTCACAGTGTATAAAAATTAAATTTTATAAAATAATGCATAATAGCCCTTTAAAACGTGAGTAACAAAGCGAGTTTGGTTTATTGAGTCATCTTATTTAACACATTTTTTTGTATGTTTTTTTAATAAACCAAGGTATGCAAACCTCCCACAGAGACAATGATCTCAATTAGGTTGATACCATAAACTCCAATGATCCTCAACCACATACCAAAAAAATTTATTAAGAAAAGGATTTAAAAAAAACACACACACACATGGGAACATCAACCAAACCCCATGGAAAAGAAGACTATGTGAACCTATTTTGGGAGACCTATTGTGTTTCTATTCAATTATGTTGCATCTAAAAGTGGAGTATAATCCCACCAATAAAAATCAGAAAACAAAAAAGCAAGAGAGAAGCCTGCCTGCACAAATGTTGCCCTCTATGCAAATATGGCCTACTACAAAATTCATTTTCTTAATTAAATCTATACAATAATTATATCATTTTAGTTGCCAAGGGACCAAACCATGCTGGTAGAAAGCTTGGACAACTAGAGTAGAATCGCACTCTAGCCACAAATTCTTCCATCCTTTTTTTTCAACCCATTCAATCGCATGGATAACTTCCATAATTTTTGCATATAATGAACTTTGAATGCTCAGTTTAACTGTAAAGCTGGCTAAAAAAGAGGTTGAATGATTACAGAATATGCCACCACAACCTCCTTAATCTTGTTTCGCTGGCCTAGGATGACCATTGATACCCATACTTTTCATAATAAAAAAAAATCATAAATAGAAGAATTCATCATAACCAATGTGACGTTTTTAGTAATTTTTTAGTAATTCGAGGGGTACACTTGTGGGGTCTAACCATCGGCTCTGATACCAATTGTTGGGGAGATTCGAGGAGTACACCTGTGGACCAGGAGTCACCATATAAGGAGACTTGACACCACACTCTAACCCAAAACCTTAAGGCTCAGGTTTATGGATCTTCTCCTCACTTATATGCTGTTCAACCTTTCCACTTCTACTCGATGTGAGACTTCACCTCACACTTGTAACCCAACAGTCACACAAACAATAAAGTGTCTACAACCAGAGATATGTCGTCTTTCCTATGCTTAGACCAAAAAGAGTGAGATGAAGACATAATGGATTGAATGGAGGTAGTGCCTATTTGGCAACTCATATATATAAGAACTGAGCCATTGTCACAACTTAGAAGATACATGACATTTGAGGAAGAGATGCTCGGTTGATTCATTGGTTTTTCCACATCACATGAACTACACATCAATACTATGCCACAATCTCTTTTTCATAACTGATTATTCATAGGCTTTTGTCCTCCAAATGAGAAAAGAAGTCAAAGGAGGGATCTGTCGGTGCCAGATTTTTCTCTGAAACATTTTGCTTGATAGGTCGAGGTTGAAAGTATTTAATCTACCAGCTTGTTGGATCAATATTTTTCATTTCTTTTTTTATAAAAAGATATGCTTTTAAAAAGTTTATAATAACTATGTACTGTATTTCTAAATATAAAGCTTAACATTTTATTTGATGTATCTTTTAAACTTAAAAATAATAATTTTTAATAACTCTAAACTTGTACTAGTATCATAAAATTAGTTTTCTTTTTTTTCAAGTTTAAACAACTAAGCACATGTTAATTAAATTCTATACTATCCTATACACTGTACTACCAAAGAAAGCCTTGATTCAATAAATCCGAACAAAGTGATTTGATTTGTTTTGAAGTGTAGTAGGTCAGTAGCCGTTGGTATTTATCTTACCCTTGATATAATGTAATGTAATTTAGCTTTTTTGTAATGATAGGATTATATGCTAATATGTCAGTGCCACCTCAAACCCCTAAATAATACTCCCAATTATTTACTATATCTTTCCGTGCTTTCTAGAAAGGATTGCCCTATGCTTAAATTGCATATTTTACCCATCAATGCACGATTGGACGCAACTAATTAATCATGCTTTCTTTTTATTATTATTATTATTATGCAGTCCTATGCACGCCTAGCCTTATAGAATAGAACATTCTAATGCATAGTTAAGTCATTGAACGCAGTTGAATTTGTTATACCTGACATAAAATGGAATCTCGTGAAGCGGGATTACCGAGGCTTCCTATAGTTAATTTATATTCTTTTTTCCTTTTTCAGCAATGATTGAAGATATTTTATTTCAGCTCTATGAATGGCTAAGTTAACAGTCAAAATAATTAGGGAGACCCTTTTTTCAAAAATAAACAAAAAAAGTGCAAGTTGTCCTCACCAATATGTGGCTTTTGATCCAACTCTGCTATATATGCAATAATTTGTTAGATTTAGGTATTTATCACCTTTCAAATAGTACTACACTAAATGATCTTCAAAGCTTGACATTTATGTGTTTTTTTCTTTGTCAAAATGAATCATGATTGATATGGTTTGAGACACTTGTGATATTTTGGACTTTTCTCTATTCAACTTTTTCGTTCGTCCTATCAGTTGATCTCGTTTGCAGTTCCGTACACTATTTTCTTTGTTTCTTCAGTTTACAGTGAGTTAGAGATGTTCTAATTATTAATTTTATTTTTTCATTTTTCAAATATTCCATTGCATAAATTAGTTGCCGAAGCTTCTGTAGAACCTATAAAAACACATATATTTGACTTGACGAATATTATATGTATGAACTTAACTTTAAAAGTAATCAAAGTTATAATTATTTTCAATAGTTTCAATTAATGGAATAAATCATGTATGTGCACCTAACGAAATTTTTATTAGAAATTGCTTGAAAGAGTGCATTTTCTACAAACTTTTTTAGGCTTTCTTGAGAGAAATGATTTCGACCACTCACAAATCGTATAATTACTCTCCGTATTTACAAGATAATTTTAGCTACTTATTATTTATATAATATTTCTGAAATACTTAAATTATTATTCAAAATATTCGATATATTATTTCTGTACGTATCAACAAACGTGTACATATAAGTTAAATAATGCTTAAAGTGATAATAGCATAATTTTCTTTTATGTAACATAATTTGCTCAACACAGAAGGTTTTTTTTTTAGAGGAACACATAAGTATTATTTACCGGTACTTGGACAATATTTTTGCTCAAAGTAATAGAATCATCCTTCACCACTAGAAAACGGAGAAAGAAAATATATGCAGACATGCATACATTATGTTAATAAGACAAGGATAATTTGAAGCTGATAATAAATACTTTGGTCACTTAAATAAATGCTAAGAAGTTCGATCTTTAAGTTTGTATGTACATAAAAATATTTATTGATAAAGATTAATTTTTAAATGGATTTCAATAATGAGAATTTTTTTCTTGGCTGAGAGATAACTTAGGTTCACCAAAAACAAAATGTGACTAAATTTGAAAAAAAGTGTATATTGACATTAAGGGCTTATTCGTTTTAGTAAAATTATTTTTTAATTACTAAACGTGCGTAAATGCAATGTATATCTAAATTAAATAAATCACAAAATTTATATTAAAATGTATGTTAGCCTTACAACAAAATATTTAGTACAAAGAATATTTGATGAAAGCCATACAAAATGTGACATTGATGAAAGAAAAATCATGATGGTTTATAGAATAAAGGAGGTATATAATAAATGGATCATATTGATTCGTACCATGTGAATTATTTTCATGATATTTAAGCATTTCTGAAAGAATTTTTAATAGTTTGTCAAATGGAATCTTAAATATGACTATATTTTTTCAAAAAATTTGAAGGAATATTTTAGTGCAATTTTCCTTTCCATTTATGCGAATGAAAAATATGTGATTTAAAGAAAAAAAAGACACTAGAAATGCTCATTCACAATAACATAATCATAAAAGAAAATAGAGAGCCTTAAAAGTAAAAATATATGATACAAAAACTATAAAAAGAAAAAATCATTAGATTAAATTTAATTCTTAATTAAACTTTACTTATCTATCAATGCAACTTCTTTCATATTCAATAAGAGGATTAAAAAAAAACTACTAGATTGAGAGAGAAAGAAAATGAGCCAGCTGAGTACACACAGAAAAGAGGACAAAGGGTGTGAAAGACTAATTGATTTGATGTCATTTTTATTGTCATTTTGTTAGCAGCATGAAGGAAGGAACAGTAGTACCATAGCACTTGGTAAACAAAAGAATGCGGGATGATTTTGCTATTGTTCACTGTTCCGCAGTAAAGGCGAAAGTGGTAGCTCAAAATTTGAAAACTCAGCTTCAAGAAAAAAGTGTCATATATAGTTGTTATATATGATTATTATCAAACTTTAATTAGTTTTAAAAAAAAGTGGTGCTGCATAGACTTGTAGTTATGATTAGCAGACATTTAAGCTACCAAAGAGGGAGAGAGAGAAAAAAAGGTGTGTAGTAACAACTTGGGGGTGAGTCGGTGGGTGGCTGGTTCCCTGGGGTAAGACAAGTGACCCCATGCCACACTGATGCATGCTAGATGCTACTAGTACTCTCACTCAAGTGCCAACAACATATGCTATTATACAACTCCAATATTTTTTTCTTACCATAAAATTAAATTGATATCAAGTATCTATTGGAATTAATTTTGGTTAGAAATCACGCATATAAAATAAATATTTTTTTTAATATGGTATATTTCATATTTAAACTCTCAACAACTAATTAAGAGATGCAAATTACTATCACTACTACTTGTATTAATAATTGTTGATAATATACACCTTCAAATATGTATATAGTGAACTGTGCTTTTTATTTTTCTCTTAACCCAAAATTTTGACCGGATTCTATGCTCATAAATGCATATATAGATATTGATCAAATTGCATTACACGCGTGTTGCAACTTGCAATGGGTAATTTCTTTTTAGTAGGATGGTTGTCCTCTCTGCCATTAACTAGGTGTACTTTATAAGGTGATGGATTGATCACAAAATGAAAATAGCTTGTTTATAAATGTATGAATTATTACTCAACTATGGTTATTCCTCTCCCCTGCCTCTCACCCTTAACGTTCATAATTTTCTTAGTGTATAACAATAATGATGTTTAAACATAGAACATCTTGTAAACTATCTATACTTATTTGAGGAAACCAGAAAAGAATGAATGATTGTAGGAGGTCAAACTTAATTGAGGAAACCATGAAAGAGTAATTTATATCCTTGACTCATTTATTTCAAAAATATTGTTAGAGTAATTATAGAATAATTGTTTGAGATAATTGCGATTGAGCTATATGTATATATTTATGTACATATTATTATATCAATACAATCAACATTCCGATTTATTATAATGTCAGAGCCTATCTTAAAGAAAAATGTCAGAGCCGTCGTGGCTATGAGAAAGAAATCCTCATGCAGCCAATATAAAATGGAACCGGGTCGTAGTTCAAATTTATTAAATTAAAAAAAAAACCAAAGGTGTGAAAAATATGACAATAGTATGATGGGTATGTTTAAATAATTTTATTGAGAAAGTGCTTTTATTATTTTTTTCTTGAGTTTGAAAATTAAGTTTATTAATTTATAACAAAAAAATTGTTCTTTTAAATTTGTGTAATTTTCCATTAAATTTTTTCATATTTTTTTAATTAAAAGCGCTTTTATAAAAAAGAAAAAGTCCAAAGCATAAAATGAACATTACTCTGACATTCACGTGACCATGCTATTTTTTCTTAGTATCCATGTTGTTGATTTATTACTGTTTATGTCCCTGTTATAACCATAATTCAATGGGAGGGAAAGGACAATCACTCAGCATTTGTGGCTGGGGCTTATGTAGCTTTACGGAAGCATATACATTACATATGTCTTTGTTGCTATATTTGTTCTTTTCTTGTAGAAAATTTCTTTAAATTTGGGTTCACATTCGTGATTTGACTTTTCTCCGTAGACGTTTCACTTCTTTGAAGCGCATTACTACTCTTTAATTAGGAACAATCTACATCAAGTGTTCAAGGAAAATTTCGTTGTCTGACTATAACAATTAGAGTCTACTAATGATCAATTTTGTGCAATAGAGATTATTAACAAGATTAAATTTCTTATATATAGACAAGTGCATCTGTTGCATTTGTTTTAACACCTTGATATAGGTCTTCTTGTATTAGGGAGGTTTTTTATTTTCTCTAGTTACGGAGTATGTTGTGTTTATTATTGTACCATTTCGGGTTTAATAATTTACATTTTTCCAAAAAAAAAAATGGTGAAACCAACATTATACCCGATTGTGGAAAATTCAGGGGTAAAAAAATAATATTAATTGCTTGACATCTTATTGAATCTTTTGGGGTTTTGCCCCTTCGGCTTCTGTTAACCAGTGGCATATGGATTTAGAAAGGGAAAATCCTAGTGAAATTGGAAGATACAACTATGAAAAATCTAATTATTTTTTTATTGTTGAGCAAAATCCATGCGTGATTCACTTAATGAGAGACTCATTTTTTTTTTAATATAATGAGAACTACATAATTTTTTACCTAATATTAAAAAGTGATTTTGAAAAACATTTTAAAGGTTTTAAATTATAGATGCAGCCGCCCGTACAGTTTTCTAGTGATTTTAAATATTACAAAAATGTAAATAAATGTACCTCAATTATTGTAACTATAATTGTAGTTACGAATCATATTTTAAAATCTTAAATATGTTACCTCAAAAGTAGTCTATAGTGAACAAGATATATGAATTGCTGTAATTTTTTTTTTTATATTTATCTTTGATTCTTACAAATAAAAAATAAAAAATAAATTCTTAAATGTTACTATGTACTAACATTTTTCAATAAACTCTGGAGAATAAAATAAAGAAAAAGCAACTTGTTAGCAAAAGTTATTAAATGAAAGGAGGTAAGTAGTGGACAGTTGATTTTAAATAACAATACTAATTAATTGAACAAATTTTACATAAACAAATTCTTAGAAATGTTTATTAGTGATTTTGTGAGAGAGTTTAGGTCCATATTTTTTTTAATTAGATGAGAATTTACCAGCTACATAATTATAAAAGATGTCGAAGATAAGAATTAGCACACGAATAGCATTACCCATGCAAGAACAATCCAGAATCTAGCACTAGATTGGCACGGATATGATACTTTTATGTGTATAAGCAATGCACGTACAAAAAGATTATTATATAGAGTGAAATCACCATAATTTCAATTAAGTTTTATATGAGCGTTATTAATTCTTTACGAGGAAAATAGTTATACATTTTTATAAAATCATGAAAAATTTATTAACTTTTAAAATAATTATCTTAAAATAATTCAAATGATAATTTATAATTAGATAATAATATAAAATTATTTTATACATAGTGTATAACATTAATCTCATCCTCTTTTATTATAAACTAAAAATATTTTATCAAGTGTTCCCGCAGAGATTGATCAATCATGAACATTTAATGCTATGACAGTCTTAGTAATTTTTCATGCATGTATCCTTATGGTGCCAAAAGTTGGTATGAACACCTCCGCAAATTGTGGCCACCGCCGCGCAACGCAGCTATTTTAATTCAGATAACATAAATTACCTTCAAAGATTAGTTAGATTTCTTAAAAGGAAAAATTAAACCATGCTAACAACTGAGCTAATTATAGTTAATTAACTAATGGTACGATTTCCACCCAAACCCAACCCTTTACTTTTGCTTGACTTTTCAAATCTAAAAATATACCCAAACCATTTTTTTTTCCAAAAAAGAAACATATAAATAAAAATCTCGGTGGCTCTATCTCTATCACCTCCAATAGATAGTACTAATAGAATGAAGATGAGGGTGCAAAATTTATCATCTCCCCTATAACCCTTTTTAAAACTATTCTGAAGCATCTGAGGGAGGAGAATTCATCAAACAGTGTCACTGATTACAACAATATATAAGAGTAGTTAGTAATAAGAGAGGTTCATAGATCTTCATTTAAATTCTCTCTTGACTCATCATGTGGTCCTCTACTCTATAACCAAACCATCCTGCCTACCCAGTACTAATGGAATTTTTGTTGGCTCTGCTGCTAACTACAGCACCTGAAACAGTGAAATTTGAAAGCTCTCTTTTCTTTTAAAAAAAACCTTCTTTTTTTCTTTCTTTGTAGTACTATGGAGACTAGAGAGAGAGAGGACTGAAGTTCTAGCCAGCCAGGTCTCAATACATTGTGTTCAGTGTTTTCTGTTCCTTTTTCTTTCTGCTTCATCATCTTCATGGATCCACAGTAATTCACCACAAATCTTGCTTTCTTCCTCTTCAGCATCTCCTATTTAATTAACTTCCTGATGGAAAACTTTCAGAATTTGATTTTGAGACTCAAGTTTCAGTTTCTAAAGAGCTCCTTTCTCTTCTTATTCTTCTGAAGAACTGGTGCTTGTTTTATGTTTATGTCCTAGTTGTTAAATTGATAAATTTCTCCCCCTAGAAGGTTTAGTTTCTGGGTCTTATTCTTCTCATTTTTTCCAAGCAGAAAAAAAGTCCTTTCCTTTTCTCTTTCTTTGCTTTTGAAATCTGGGTGTTGTTGTGAAGAGTTGTTATTAGTAGTGCTACTGCTGCAACATGGCAGTGATGGATCTTTTTCAAAACCCATCTTCTCTCAAATCAAACAAATTTGAAACATCCGTGTGGATTGCAAAGCTTGTGCTCATGTCCATGGGGGTTATCTCCACTCTTGTTTTGTTGAAAGTGGCAATAGTCCCATACACATTCCACCTTCTTCTCTCAACTCTTCCTCAGTTTTGTGTCTCAGTTAGAAGCTGGCTAACACTCCCATTCCTCTACATCATTGTCAACTTCATCATCATCACCATTGCAGCTTCCTCCAACTTCCCCCCCAAAAGCAATAACCACCCCAAAACCTTCTCTGATCCTAAGCACACAACCACCACCATTTCAGACACTGTCAGCCACCCAACTGAGTCAGAAAACCAAACCAATGAACCTAAGGAAGAAGAAAAGGAGGTTCAACAACAACAACAAGAGGTGGTTGAAGAAGAAGAACCAGAAGAAGAGGTGGTTGAAGAGTCAGGTTTAACCTATGACAAATTCATGATCCGACCATTACTTGAAAACTGCACCAACGATTATTTCCTTCCGGATTCAGATGGTGATGACACACTTGAAGCTACATGGAGGGCTATTATGGAGGGACAGGGGAAAACGATGAAACCACAGCTGAAGAAGAGTGACACATGGGGTGCAAGGATTGCCAAAGCAGAGCCATTTCATCGCAATGGGGAAGGTGGTGATGATGATCCTGTGGCTTGGGCTCAGAAGGAGCTCAAAAAATCTGACACTTTCAATGATAGAGCTTCCTTGAGAAGGGACAAATCCATGAGTCCAGAGGAATTGAATCGCAGGGCAGAAGCATTCATTAAGAAGATCAACAATCAAATGAAGCTGCAGAGGCTGGAGTCTTACCAGCGTTTCAGGGAAATGGTAAACCGTGGTGTTTGATGTGACCAATCTTTATCTTTTTCACCAGTCACAGTGAAAATTTAGCAAAATGATGAGAATCTCTGGAAGTATATTAACCATTTTGGAGGTACTTGTTATATATACATATTCTTTATTCTAATTTAGTTCTCGTTGCATTCAGCACATTACTAAATCCATGTGTTATGCAGAATTTGACTGTCGGCTATGTAAGAGTAATCATAGTATGTAATATATTTGTTGTTATTAACCATTCAGTAGCCTTTTACCTAACAATTTATGCTTTTAGATTGGTTAGTTTTGTCATGTGCTAGATGACAACTGTTCACATATAAATGTTTGGATTAGTAACAGTAGTTAAATACAGCACTTTGATATGGAATCTTTTTATACCAAAATAAAACATAATCAAAATGTTTGTTAACTTTTTATCCTTTTTTCTACGAGGTATGACCTCAGAAAGGATTCTGTAGAGCTTCTTGTATACACAAATATGTATTTTTATGACTCAAAAAGTAACAATGTTATTCCATGGTGCATATCTATGGCACCTAATTATATTCTTAAATCTTGACTCATTGGGCATTCAACACCTGGCGAAACATAAATAGTAGTTAGGGCAATTAAATGAATCTAGTTTTGATTAGACTGTTCCACCTACCACCAAACACTTGATTGAAGAGTAGAAAAATTATACTAATCTACATTGTTAGTACGTAATATTATATCTAATCCCACATATAAGTTCGATTTAATTTGTCGGTTTCCATGTGTTGACTCTTTCTTCTCCCATGGCAGGACTTGCTGTGTACATATTTTTGCTGCTGAGACTGTGTGAAGAGGCCAAGACAAGTATCAGACATGGTGTACTTTTTTTTCCCTTGTCAAGTTTCTTGTGACATAGTAGGCATAAGTTAGTTTCTCCCCAATCTGTTGTGCTCTTTCTTTGATCAAGATCTTTGCTCTACATGCATGTTCTACTAAACTATTCAGAAGTCTAGTGTTTCTTATATTACATAATAATGTTTGTATTGGTTATGTAGTTTGAACCCTAGGTAGCATTATGAGGGGATTATTTAAAATGGAATGTACAATTTCTTCTATTCTATGCAGACCTAATAATTTACCAGTTAATTCAGCTTTAAAATGCTTGTTGAATAAGTATTAAGTTGGTCCAACTAGAATTTGATTTAGACCCTTATTAAGGTTTTAGGTTGGAAAGAAGTGATCAACTAGATTCTTAAGCAAAGATTAATTATCGACAAAATTAGTATTAAATAATTGGTCTTTTTTTAATTACAAGAAAACCAACATACAAGGAAGGGAGAACAGACCTGGATACATACCAATTGAACAAAATCACATACGCCTAACAATAACAAGTAACAACCGTACTCATGCAAGGAGGTGATATTATATAGTTGCTCGTGTATATTGATTGACCAAACTCAGGGAGTTGGAACAGAGACTTGGACCCCCTTTGCCCTTTGGCGTATTATGGGACAAGAAAATAACTAAGCCTTTTATTTATTTTGGAAAAATGGATTGAAGTGAATGAACGAAGATAAATTGAACATAATGTTAAGAGTGAGTTGTCCATTCCACTGTGCATGGTTGCATGGGACCATCAATTAAGATACCTTGGCTTAAGCAGATTGGTTATGCTGTCAATATCTCCACAGTCACAACTAGTTTTAGGATCAAATTGTCAGATTAGGGAAATAAACTTGGTGATTAATTAACGCACAAGCACATGGTTATTATCTGTCAGCATGGTATAGATCATTATAGATATGTAGTGGGACTTGCTGTTTCTTTAAGCCTTCAATTTAATTATGACCCATTTGGGTCGGAAAGCACGTTGCCCCCTTACATGCCAGTGAAAATTGAAACAAAAGAACCCCATGTTTCTTGTTGTGTCACGAACCTTTGAGTGGTTTTGTGAGTACAGAACTTCATAAAGAAGTAGGACCTTAATTTGTACAATTAAGAATATAAGTGGATCCAAACGGACCCCCATCTCCTGCCTGCAAAATGCCTTTAGCTTCATTTAGAAACGTTCAGTTTTATTATACTATGAGCCTTCTCTTTCTATTTTAACCCTTTCTACTTTTGTCTTTGGATTCTGCTACCTTGAAAATAGCCATGTATAACTCAATAACTAGTTTTATTTTCTTTAGTAGAAATTTTAATTATCATTATCAATCAATGCAAAGACAACGAGCCAATTGGGACTGGGGACGGGCAGTGACGCGTGTGACACTGTATAACCATTGGTTATGGTAATAATTATGTGTAAATATTGATTACGAAGAATGTACAAGCTAGAGGACCTAAGAATAAGACCTATTGTTTGCCATTATCAAAGACTAGTCCTTTTCTTATTAACCACTAATGGAAACAAACCAAGAAAAACCTTGTACACGTTGTCATGGCACAAGCAATAAGGGCTTATCAGATAAGTTTCTTCATAAATATTTATTGAAAAAAATATAAATTTTTTTTTCTTAGAAGTTAAATTACTTCATACATAACTTGAAAAAAAGTTTTTTAGAGAAGTTAAAATCATTTACTAACTTCTTAAAAAGAAAGTAATTTTTAATTTAATGTATAAGTTAATTTTAACTTATAAGAAAAATTTACTCAAATAGAGTACACTAAGAAGTTATTCAAACGCTGCTAATTAGCATTTAACTTGAAGGAATGGCTTCAAGAGTCAAGACGCAGCATTCAAAATTGCCCCTGATATAGACTTCTAAGTTCTAGCATCTAGTGGCTGCTATTATTCCTTTTGTAGGTACATGGGGACACCATCTAACCATCAATTTATTTATACTAAGACTAAGTATTTGTACCTATGCAAATGGTTTAATTCTAATCTAGCAGCAGTATCTTTCTCAATTATTTAAAACTTAATAATTTTTTAGCTGTGTTCGGGATTTGATGATAATATTCCAAAGGGCTAAGCATAATGGTGCTAGCAACAATGGGAGTGAACCAGTGGCAGCCACCGGATTATCACACAACACAAAAAAAAGTGCCTTGGCATCTTATAGACAAAGCCAATAAATGGTTGCTGTTAAAGGCCCAACCCACATCCGTGGCCTGGGATTAGCAAGGTGCTGTTTTTTGTTAAAGACATTTCATGGCTGTGCAAAGGAAATGCTTTCGTTGTTCAAATAATACATATTCTTTATCCAGAAATAGTGACATTCACCTTTCATATTATTTTCTTCTTGATTTAATTTTTTAAAATTAAAATTATTAAATGGAGAAAGTTAATTGCAAGATAATAAGTCAGTTTGTTTAAACTTATTTGCTGAGATAAGCACTTATTTTTATAAAATAAGTAACTTTCTATTTTTAGTATATTTTTCTAAATTATTTTTACTCAAAAAAATATTTTTCTATTTATTTTGATAAATGAATAAATCATATCCGTTTCTTAAAAAATATTTATATAGAAAACAATTATTTTAAAGTTATTTTTTAAAAAATTAACCAAACAATTTACTCCCATGAGAGCACGGAGCAAGGCATTGGACCATTGGCAAAAGCTGCCAAATGATCTGCCTTTGCACTTTACAAAAAACGTTTTTTTAATATTTTATTTGTTTATTTTAGTACTTATCAGCACTGTCATTTTATTGATTTGAATAAAAAAAAGAAATAATTGAATTAAGAAAATGTCATTTATATATTATCCTTTTTTTAATTTAAATTATTGTTAAATGAAAGCGTGTCACGTCACATTAAAAGTTTGGTCTATTTAAAACTACCACATCAGCTTTAAGTTAAAGAACTTCAATGAACAACTTCAAAAAAAAAAAAAAACAACTATACCAGTAAAAAATCGTAAAGCATAGATTAATCCTAATAAGATGCCAGTACTCTAATCGAAAACTGTTGTAGTTTTTAAACGTAAACAGTTAACATACTGACATTCTATATAACTATTATTTTCATTTTTTACTTATTTATTTTATGTAGATACATGATACATCTTACATTCTTTTTGGTTTTGTTGTAAAATGATCACAGCATCACCATGTTAAAATTCATGACCTCAGGCATATTACCTAAATCCCTCACTGATTCAATATACTCCGTAAACATACACTCTAAAATTAAAGCAGATAACTTTGTTATATTCTCATAATTATATTATTCACACGAAATTAACCAATTGAAAAAAGAAGAATATATAAGAGAGATTTAAACCGAAGAGAAAATACTCACATTGAGTTTGCACTGTGCAGAGCAATTACAAGAAAGCAAGGTACATACATTGCTTCTCAACAAACAAATTCGCCTATATGTACATGGCATGGCGAAAACGAGCAAGCAAACTCATTATTCAATATCGAAAATAACCCGAATCATCACATTCATCATATATGCACAATGAGCAATAGCGCGAGGTAAAAGCCGAAACACAAGAAAGGTAAAAACAAAAACAACTGCTGCAGCAAGCTCAACGCATGAGATGAAAACGGAGATGTGGAAATGCGATGAAGAAAGGAGCATGAGCCAACGCGACCACGATTACGAGTGTAATCAACGGCACCACCCCATGGCGCTCCTCCGCACGATTACAATCGCACGGTACGGGCTCGTCTGCAGGTGGCTGTTCATCACCATGAGGCGGCGGAGAAACCGGGGGCGGAGGCGGAGGCGGAGGCGGAGGCGGAGGCGGAGGAGGAGAAGGAGACGGAGGAGAACCGACGGTGCCGGTGCCGGCGCCGGGGCTTTGGTTTTGATCATCGCTGGTTCCGTTATTGGACTGGGCTAGAATTTGGACCTGGAGTTTAAGGCCCTGTTGGCAATGGCGCATTCGGCCGCATACAAAGTAGCGCGTTTTCGCGTCGCTCAGGTGGATCACGGTTTCTCCGTTGTCGTATGTGGCAAGCGCGTTCGCTATCGTACACGTGTTGTAACCTAGTTGGTTCACTTCCACCACGTCGTGCACCGGTGTGTATGAGAATACTTCCAACCAACGTGAAAACATTTCGTATTGTAATTAGTTTTTCTCAGAGTTTAATCAATTCATTGAAAATTAAAATGTTTATGCCCTTGGCTTCGTCTCTGTAATTTCGTGTCAGCACGCAAAACTAACTTAGGGAACGATTTTCGTACTCACGGTGTTCTACTCAAGAACAAACGGAATGTTTTACTGCGGAGATCTAGAAAAATATTCAGGAAAACGAACATGAACACAAAGCTTATTTGCTTTCAATTGATTTTTTCTTGATGCGAAAATTCAATTAGAACTTGAACTAATTAGCGATTACTCTGTTTCTGTTGTTAGTTCATTAAATTGCTCCTGCTAGATTTAAAACTTCAGAGACTCCAAAATTTCAATTATATGTGCTTAAAGAGATGAATGCATGCATGGAGATGAAGATCTAGAGAGAGAAGATGCAGATACGTACCGAGATCGTCACCGATGTTAAACGTTGTCGTAGAAGACCAGGCTTGGATATTGGAACGGAGATCCCAGCCGGAAGCTCCACCGACGGTGTGATTCTCGCCGCAGACGCATCGGAAGAGGATCGAAGTGAAAACGATCACGATGATCGCCTTAACGGCCCACGCTGGTCTCAGTTTCTCCATTTTTCTTCCAATCAAACAAGAAAAAGAAATTAAACTCTGAGCTAACTAACTGATAATTGAATCGCATAATATGGAATTTGAAGTTCAGCTCTTAAAATTCTCAGTGCAAGTGCGAACAATCGAAATCTAAAGCTTAATAAATTAATGTAACAACAAACTAGTTGATGTGTGATTCAGTTTTCTCATGAGAATGAAAGAGAAAATGCGAGGTACCGATGTGAGCTTTGCAGTGACGAGATGAATAGGAACGCTGAAGAAGTGGAACTAACTACCTGCAAATTTAGAAACGAAATTCTCAAAGCGTGAAAGAAGAATAAGAAGATCGAGGAAGAAGGAGAAAGAGTACGTTAGAGGGTGAAAAGGTTGATATGGCGGTGGTGGCAGTGATCGACGAGAGAGAATTCAATTCAGCGTTTTTCCCGCTTTTATACGTAACATACAGATAGAGAGAGAGAGTGAGCGCGCGCGAAATAGGTTCATAACTCGCAGTTTTTGTTTCTGTTGTGGAGAGTCAACTACAATGCGGACAGCCTTACGATGAGGACTGTGTGCCCAAAAATTCTATTTTTATTTTGTGATGTATGTAAATAACTAATGCCTCACTTTTTTATATTTTTTTAAAAATTTAAGTAGAATGTATGTTTTTTACATTGAAATTTAACAAAAATACTAACAATATTCTTTTTATAACTCTTTTTATTATTGATTAAAATTAATTAAAAATCATAAATTTTAATGAGTTTCACTACCTCTAAATCAAGTGAGACTCAATAAATAAAAAATAAGACCTACTAAAACTTGTGATAAAAAATGTTATTAGCACTTGTCTCTCATCTAGTTATATATGCAAGTTAACAAAAGTACGGTAACATTCTTGTAAGTAAAATGTTTTTGTTAATATCGATTATAAAATAACTAATGCTACGAGTTTTCCTTAACATTGGTTATTTTAATACCGATTTTAAAATCAACGTTATTTTTTTGCTTAATATAGATTTTATTAAAAATCAATGTTGTCCATGTGTATTTCTATCAAAAGCCAAGTTAGAGACCCTCGTTTGGCTCTTTTTATCAAAAGCAATCAAAGAAAGCAAAGTTAGGGTCTCCTTGACAAGGACCAAGTCGAAGAGGGTGAAGGAGGCGTTGGACTCAGTAATGATCTTGAGCCTTGTGTCTTGACGGCATTGAAGTTAGAAACGTGGGCAAAAACATGGATTTGGCAGGGGACTCCATCGAGCCCATGTGTCATGCATTGAAGCGTAAAATATGAGAGTAAAGAATAAATCAGCCTTGAAATTTCGATTGAATTGATTTTGATTCGTTGTTCCTCTCTTTTCCTGAATCATATATATGGCAAATTTTGGTGTGAATCGGTGAATTCCCAAAATGGGTGACTGCCATCGTTATCAAACTCTACGAGTTGATTCGTGTGCAAATTCTCTTTTTAGTAAACTCTATATAGACTTGGTAGACTCTATGTAGACTCGGTTGACTCTCGAATTTACCATTGAATCAGTGAGTCAACAAGTTAAAAAAATTAGACCAAAATACATGAAGTTTTGGGTTGTTTACTATGAGTTTAGGGTTCAACATACTTACATTTGGTCTGTTGTTTTTAAATCAAAGAACTCTCACCTTTAACAACAACAAACCCTTAATGAGAATATTCTACCACTATTATCATCTCTGCAAGTTATTATCTAGTAGTGATGCATTATTAGACTTAGTTATTTAAATATTGTAGAATTTATGATTTATTATTTTTCTTTATTATATTGTTAAAATATTCAAGTGGTATGTTATTTATAGATATTTAATTATTATTTTATATGAAATAGACTCCACAAGAGTTTATGTAGACTCTTAAGTTTGATAACTTTGGTGACATAAAAAAAACATCATCGTGTGCAAGACTCGTCATCTTCTTCATCCTCTTCATCCTTGGACTCCGAACACTCTTCGCGGCAGTGACAACACGAGAATGAGCAACTCAGAAAGAGCGAGGAAAAGGAGTAGTGAAGGAGGAAGAATAGAGACACAGAGAGGAAAAAAAGAGGCTCCACAATTCCGATGACTCCTACTCTTCGAAGGAGGAAGACAAACAACCTAGGGTGTCATATCGAAATGATGAAAGAGTTTCCCAATGTCGGCAACGATTTGAAGCATGTTTCACTTTAATTGCCACTCTCACACTACGTCAATTCCATTGTTAGTGCTTTTCTGGTGACCACACTAGAGTTGTGTTTGAATTTGAAATGGGTTATTATTGCATGTTCTTAGGTCAATGAAAATATTGTATGATATATATATATATATATATATATATATATATGCTTGATTCATTTGATTCTTATTAGTCTTGTTGCTGTTGTGTTTGAGTTTAGCTCTTGCAAATGATTGATGATGGAGAAGCTGTTGACATAAAGGGTACATCAGAAAAGTCTTTAACGAAGCATTTGAAAAAGTTGTTCCTTTCGTTAAACCTTGAGGATGGAAATAGGGTTTTCTTACTGCATTCTAAAGCTCACCTTAATTTGGATGTTGTTGGCCCTCTCATTCAATCCTATATGAATATGAATCCCATGAATGAGCAAGTTGAGACTTCCACACTAGTGCCTGAATCAAGTTCAATTCCAATAGATACTGGAAATGAACAGATGATCGATGACCATGCAACAACAGGTCCAGAGGATCATTCTGTTGGTCCTAGAAGAAGGTGATGAGTGATAACTCTTTTTGTCATTTTTGTTTATGTTTATTTTTAATTTTTCGAAAGTATTGCTTGCTTTATTGTGCAGGATGATTGGCCCTGCAATGCCATCAGCTGAATTACCTCTGTTGCTGCAAAATTAACAGAGGCACAGACTGAGCTCAGGTACCGCCCTATTTAAGTTCTTGTTGATTATGTTTTGTGGCTCAATTGAGTCAATTCACATCTGACGACAATGATGACCATTTTGATGCCAATGTCTTTAGAGATATTGAATTGGACGACACTAAACTATTTGTAGGACCATCACCACCTGCTCTAGTTTCTGAACGAGAATCAGCTAATGAATACTTTCAATACAAGGGATTTCCGTGCCAAAGATCTACTGTTTCATCTCAAACATGTTGACTATGATAATAATTATTGTGTAACACAGGGGAATAAACATCATGAAGATTTATATTAATGGATCATGAACAATCAAGTAAATGAACTTCACATCACACTTTAATCCAAAAACTGTAAGGTTCAAGATTATGGATTTTTCTTTTACTAATATAATATTCAACCTTCTCATTCATATTCAACATGAGACTTCACTTCAAACTTATACTACTCCAACACGATCCAATTACATAATAAGTTTATGGCCCCCTTATTGAAAAAATAATAATTAAAAATGTATTTTTTACAAAAATGATAATAAATATTATGATTTTATCTTTCATTTTTTTTAGATAAATCTTTCTTTCATTTATTATATCATCAATTCTTTTGAACTATACAAATATACAATTCAGTTCTAGCAATTAGAAATTTTATATTTGGTTTTATACAGAATCGAGAGAGACGAAATCAATGATGGATTGTTCTTATAACATTTTGTTTATGGTAATTATTACTATTCAACATTAATTATAAAGCCATTAAAGCAATTTTTACTATTTTTATTAAAAGGCAAATGATAACATTACTTGTTAAACCATTAAATTTCCTTATCTTCTTAGAGAGATTAAAACCTTTAATTTGTTTTAACGTGTGACTAATGGCACTGCAAAATTATAAGTTTAAGATAAAACTTCTGATCATGTCAACCTTTGTTAAGCAAACCCAAAATTCACAACAGAAAGTTAACATTCTCTATGTATTTTGACTGATGAATAAAAGAAAAAGGTGCACTAGAAAAAGAACAAACTTAGGCTGGGGCATATGACGTCTTCAGTCACAGACTCTTGAATTAACACTGAAAGAAGAAAAGAATAACTGTTATTTAATTCCCTTGAGCCCTTTTGTTAATCTCAATCAATGGCTGTAATAGGAGCTACAGTGCAATCAAACCATCTTATGAACAATTTCAGGCTGTGTGATACATCAACGCCAAAGTGGTGCAGATGTGCTCCAAATTTATATCCTGCTGCAGTGTGCTTTGATTGAGATCTTTGTCCCTAAACCTGTGAAAACACAGGGCTTGTTTATGAAAACAAATTCTATTATTCTATACTACTCACTTAATCTCTCATCCAAAGTCTATTTAGGTTTTAATAATTATTGTCAAAACTAGTGTATTTAAAACTAAAAAACAGAAACTACTAGGAGATGTTTTCTGTTTTCATCTTATTCAACATCCCCCTTAACTTCACAAAAGTACACACCATACCAATGCAGCTCAAAGTTCATCCGACATTGCAAGATCATCTGCAACTATAATGTTGTGACATCTATGCGAAATGCTAGCTCAACAATCTACAAACATACACCTCATAAGCCTTTTCCTGCAAACATGAATATTGATTTAATAATTTGGAAGTGCATATCATGAGCTGCCACCATCTCATTAGTTTCGATGCAAAGGGTGCAAGGATATTAAAAGAAGAAAGAACTAGCTAACTGAAGAAACTCTATAATAGCTTCAAATTTGTCTGACCAAAATTATTCTATATAAAGCATTAAACGTCTTTACGCCTCCATAATTGTCTAAAAACTTACTATCAAGAGAATGAGAAATAGAAGAAATATTACAGAAGAGTATAATACAAGTATTGTCATCTTACAATCAAATGTTGTCCAGCTAGGAGGTGTAGTTGAGAAATCCTGTTTACTATCATGGATGGAAAGCAAGCCAAAATGATCAACAGTACCATTGTTCTTTCCCCTAGAGTAGTCAAAATCAAATGATGCAGATGGCCTCCTTATTGGTGGTGGTGAATTCTTCTTTTGCAAATCTGAGGAGCCCTGAATTGCAAAGGATAAACTTTTATTGGTTTTTTTTTGGTGACGTAATAAATCTTGAAAGGCAATCAAAATTTTTCGGAGCAGAAAAAAAGAACAAAGTTATATAGCAGAGAGGAAAAGAAAAAAGAGACAATAAAATCAAGTTGTGACCTGCCACTAGATATCTCTTACCACATTCCTCCTTTTGAATATCTAGGTCTAAAGGATGTGACTAAACCCACTAAAGGAATGTTCTACACAAGGCTATGCAATGCTAAATGCTATATACCTTAAAAGGGCTATTATGGGGGAAAAAATTTCACAAGTAGGGCAAGAAATTCCATCAGATAGCATTTTGAAATGAGAAGCGAAATTTATGGCTCCCTCCTACCCTTACCCTGCCTTGCAAAAAAAAGAAGAAAAGAAATACAGAACTTTCCACAATAGATCAGGGTATCTTAATAGCAAATTAGCAATCTAGGTCATACAAATGAAGATAACAACAAAATTCTAAGAAACAAAGAAAAATAGTAATGGACCACCCATATAGACCAAACCAACAAACCATAAAAATCACCTGCTCAACAACTGTGCATGTGACTAGTTGTTCAAATTATCAATTGTAAATGTATCTGTGCAATTAAAATCAGAAGAAAAATCTTTATCACGGTTTGAACTTGACATTAAACATGAATACCTCATGAGATCTCGTTATTGGAGACCGAATTTGTGCCATGTGTTTCACAAGAATGCTTTCCTCAAGAGACAATCTCCTATTCTGAATAGCACTCTTGGCCCCAGAAGCTGGTGACTTATTCGAGTTAAAGATTATTTCAGCTGACTTTGAAGCTGGTTGTAGTCCACCTTTTGAAGCCCATCTTTTCTCCACATACCTGAAAGATTATAAGCAAGTTCATAACACTAGAATATGGTAAAGTTGATGCAAATTTAATCTTCTGGTTTTAAGTAATGTCATGCATCAGAATCCATTAGAAGTTTTACTTGGAACGAATAAACTTCTCGACTCCATATCCATTTCTGTCAAAATTTGGCGGTAATTCTGCCTCCCAGTGCTTATTTGACTTCGCATTACCCATTACTGCATAAAACACAAAAATCAAGAGATGAGCTAGGTAGACATTATGCAGACAACCAAAGTACTATGTAAATTCAGCTGCAAGAGAATACAAGAGCCCAGTAATTTTTTCTAACAATTACCCTATCTTCCATAAGTAGTTTTACCAACCAATTAAGAGGATATTATTTAATCTCCTACAAAAGGTATATCTACCTACATATATACCAAACAGACCATACCCCATTATGTTCAGACCTACACCAAACCTTTTAAGAAAACTAGTAAATTCTCTTATTTTGAAAAGAGGACAGAGTTACTCATAGTATCTCATAATTAGCTTAACCATACTTTAGATTAAGAAAGTAAGAAACAAATTGTGAACTTCCTTACATTGCATAAAAGAAATTTGATCTGGCAACCATGTATCCAAAGTTGTGGACCGCACCTAGTTGTAAAATGAGAAGGGTTAGCCCATTATCAATTTCTAAACTGACACAGAAGAAAAGATGAATATGAACCTTTGATATATGCACTCCAAGACTCCGGTGAATTCCTGAACATTGCATGCAAATGAATATCCCTAAGTTCACACTTGCCCATCGTGGTGCCCTGAAATATTAAAAATGTATGTGCTTATAAACCATGAAAAAACCTCAACATTCCCAAGTTAACCATCAATGCTAAAACCCAAGTTGATCCCCGAAATCAAAGGATATTGAACAGGAAAGTGAATGAAAAGGAAAAGTTAAAAGTAAGTATAAAAGGGAAAAAAGAAAACTTTTAAATAGCTGATGCACAACGAATATCCATGTGAATATAACACAAGTACTCAAAATTGTTTAATACTTCCCATCCTCCCCAAAGAAAGAAAGAAAAGAAAAGAAAGGGCCTATTCGGAGTTGAAGCTTCACAATAAAAAACACTATGACAAATTACATTGATACCCCTTATAGTTTCTTGAAATTTTACACGATACTTAAGTCCACCACCTTTTTAAGGCTTAATAAGGTAACTCCTCTCAATTGTTTGAAACACATTAGACTATGTATCCTTATTATCCAAGAAACACATTACATTATGTATCCCTATAAAGGCTGGAGTATTGTGTAAAATTTCAAGAAACCACATGAAGTATGAGCGTAATTTGCCGAAAACATTAATATCTATGCTTAACATCAAACAAATGGGTTCTGAAAAAGGCATATACTTGGTCCTGCAGTCTGCACATTCCCTGTTGTCAGGTAGCTTAACAAGTCCCTCTAATATCTGCATCCATTCACAACAAAAACAAACAAAAGAAAACGGAAAAGAAAAGATGTTGCTAGCTTCACATGATGCACAAGAAGATAAAAAAACACATTGTCAAAACGTTATGATACAAAACCCAAAAGGGGTGGGAAAAAATGGAACCTTGGTGTGCTTGGCATGGAGCTCCTTAGAGACGGAGGCTTTTCCGCTCATGTTTGCAAAACCTTCACCGCGTTTCTTGCTGTTGAGTCAAAGCGAAGGAAGAGCAAAGAAAGAAAGTAAGTGGGTGGAGAAAATATGGTTCAAAAGAGGGTCTTGAAATTTCAACTTGTTCGTTGATTTGTTTTTGTTTTTGTTTTGTGGTTCCGCAAGTTCAAAGGGAAACCCTGTTGGGGATGGAACTGACACGAGAAAAACACGGATATTCCGTTCATCCTTGTATGCTAAAATCGTCACTTACTAGGTTTGGTGATTGATTATTTATTTTCAAGTCAACATGGTTGGCTTATACAAAAACAACAACGACATGCAAAAAGTCAACTCTGCTTATATATTATTGATCCTCTTCAAAAGAAACTGCATGGTGTGCAGTTGCAAATAGCCATAAAAGTTAATTAAATTTTATTTTAAGTGTTGCTTTACTATATAATAAAATAAAATGAATGGATGGGGTTCATGCAGAACATCAAAATCCTCTAATTATCTATATTCTATATTCACGTGCAATGTAGTTTAACTTTTATGCATATAATTTTGTTTACATTATTAATCAATTAAAAAAAATATACATAGAATTAGGTATGACTATAAAAAAATATCATAAAACTTATCATACATATTAATTTCTGATTAGATATAAAAGTTGAATAGCAATTTAACCTATTTTTTTAAGACACTATCTAACCTTTATTTAATATTTTTTGAATCCAAATGTGAATTGGGAATTACAAACTTGATTTCTTTTTTATAGAACAAACATAATTTTAGTTGTATTTACGTACCATACATTATAGATTAAGGAGTTCAAATGAGAACAAAAAAGGAGTTTAAATGAGTATTTAGCAGTGAAATATGTCCAACTAGATTTAATTATAATTTTGCCTCCAACTTTTTAATTTTTGATAAATTTTATCTCTAATAATCATTTTTTTATTAACAAGCACAAAAATTAGAGGTAAAATTTATCAAAATAATGAAAAATAGGAGTAAAATTCATAAAAATGAGTGTAAAATATGCCAAAAAATAAAAAATTAAAGTAAAATGTATAATTATATTAGGAGTAAAATAACAAATGATAAAATTCAAAGTTTTTTAAAAGTTGAAAGTAAAATACACCAAATTAATTTGGTGGAATAAAATTTGTCAAAAATTAAAAAAGTTAGAAGATAAAAAATAAAATTATAATAGAAAAAAAAATTAAGAAACTAACCAAAAGCATGTCTTTAATTAACCTCCCAACTTTTAGATTCCCAAACGGTCATACCTAACTCAAAAATATCACTAATGTCCTCAAAAAGGATAAAAAATACTAATTTTTTTTTTAAATTTAGGCAAGTAGCTTTAAAAGAAACAATTCTATGCAAAAACCTAATAATAAGCAAATTACGCGCTCACGATAAAAACCCTCAAAACACTCGTGAAAAACTTCACACGTTAAAGTAATAATTATATGTTAATCATGCATTGCCATAATTCTTTATTACTCATTCAATCTAGTAGGGAAAGAAGAAAGATCTGTTTTGTGGCTTACTCTCGTAACTTTGTAACCATCTCTCAACAGTGTAGTGCACATCAAACAAGGCATATTCATTCTCATGCAGTTGGTAACAATGCTATCAACATCCAACATTAACAAAAAAAAGACAATGACAAGTTCCCCTAACAAGAAAAGGTCAAGTTCTATTCTTACAATCCAAGAGCATATAAATGTACCCAAGTTAAAGGTAATGCTGAATGTTGCCACGTTCATCTTCAAACTGTTCTATAAATCATATAAACTAACTTCCAAGTATATATTGGTGGTGACAAAATTGACAATGAGAAAACAAGACACTGATGCACACTCTTATTAGACAAAATAGGGGACTGCACTCATTTAACATTTGACAAGGGTAAGCCGAAGGGTCTTGTCCCAACTTTCAATGTTGAAACACTTGAATCCCGTAACTGAATCTGAATGGAACCGAACAAAAAAATTTCACATGAAATCATAATCATCCAGAGCATCATATCGATCAGCAGGAATAAAATCCTCATCAGGTTTATCAACATTAAGTTGTTTTTTCTTTCCACCTGCAGTCACAGCAAAGACCTTGAAAACTACCCCGAAAGAGAAACAAGATAACACAAATATATAAAAGCAACAAATGGTTTTAATCCAAGATGAACTTACCTATCTTCTTTTTACCAGCATTGGCTTCTTTTTCTGCCTTTATCTTCTCATTTGCAATGGCAGTTACCGAAGATGCAATATCTTTGGCATCTGCCCCTTTTAGAGAAGTCGTTGATAGTCTCATTACTGCCTTCAGCAAGCCAATATAATGATAACTTTTCTGCATTCGTCAAAAAGCAAATTGGGATGCCTTTTCGACAAATATTCATTGAAGGAGGAAGGCAGGAGTATTTAACTGACCTCAAAAGCACGGAGCTTGTGTGAGATGAGCTCTGCATACTCCAAGAAATCACTTTCAGATTTCGGTATGAAAGTGTCAAGGTTCTTTTCATCTTTTTCATTTCCCCCACTGAACAATTCTTTAGTGGCCTTATAATCTGCTTCTTCAATTAATCTGTGATAGAGAATAGAGAGAAAATTAAATAAGACAGTAGGATGCTTGATCCAAGTTTTCAATATGCTTCTTTTAGATGCTGCAGTCATTCAGAGACTATAACAAACATTAGTAAAAAGAATGATAATTTTATCAATGACATTACTTAAACATCAAATTTAATACCATTGAATAAGAGTACGAATATCCAAGTAGGCTTCTCGCATTTAATCATTTGAGTTTGGGGGCTAATTCATACTCATAGTTCTGTTGCAGTTTTTCCTTTATTTCTGCTTGGTGGCTGACTTTAATTTTATTGGGATCATTCCTTACCCTCTCCCTACTCAGCAATCCTTTTTTTCTTTACTTTTAATGATATAATACCCAAAAAGAATAAATCAGCTCCTCATTATAAGTGCCATAGCTAGTTAAAGCAAACCTTAGATATCATTTCGCTTAAACAAAGTAGTTTAAGTAGAAGACTAAAAGTCAAAGAAGATATGGCCCTCACAAAAAGAAATTGTACTTCAACAACAGAGTATTGACATTTAACAGATTATTTTGTCACGCAAACAAACCAAGTTGCCATTGAAAAGTATACGGAAGCAACTTAATGGTCTTGTTATAATCTGGCCTAGCTCATAATCATATTTTCCTAACCAGCAGATATGGCAAACCTACACATTGTCAGGTGTAGAGTTTAATAAAATGTGATACAAAAAGAAATTGTACTTCAACAACCGAGTATTGACATTTAACAGATTATTTTGTCATGCAAACAAACCAAGTTGCCATTGAAAAGTATACGGAAGCAACTTAACGGTCTTGTTATAATCTGGCCTAGCTCATAATCATATTTTCCTAACCAGCAGATATGGCAAACCTACACATTGTCAGGTGTAGAGTTTAATAAAATGTGATACCTGTACCCATAAGCATAACAGAATGTTATTAAAGGAACATCAAGATGACCAAATTGGGTGGAAAACAATATACCTTTGTTGGCGAAGTTTTTCAGCCACAGGATCTAATGGTTCTTCCTTTATTGGTTCTACTGTCTTACCCTTCTTGTCATTATCTTTATCAGAAGATTTTTTGGGAGCCTTTACAGTAGTTTTCACAGCAGGTGCTGCAGGTGCCTGACAATATTATGCAAAGTAACATAAAAATATGGCAATTAATAACTAAGGAAAAACAGAAGACCATAATTATAAGAAATACAGCATCATTTCATTAAAGTAATCATGAAACTCAAATCTAATGGTACTAAAAAAGCAATCATTGTTAAAAGTGTATGTTAAACAACTTGCACCATTTTTAGTTTTATACAAGCCCCCCAACCTCCCCCCTCCTTTCCTCTAAAAGATAATAGATAGATAAAAACAGGTATAAAAATACAACTGCAGACTTAAGTAAAAAGAACTATACTGATAAATTGTAAATTATATTTACTAATAATATCTAATAATTTCTTGTCAAAATAATAGTAGTAATAATAATAACTAGCAATTTTGATATTTTAGTAATCAACAAAAAATTACTAATAGAAGTTGCATGGGCATAGCAGTAGTATAAAATGCATTTTAATCAGCCTATAGGAACATAACTGGATAGGAGTGTAAAAAATGTCAATCTTTCTTCAAAACTTATACACAATCATATAATCATATAAATTTAACAATTCTCAGTTGTTACATCATGTTTAATTTTTCATACCGGAGCAGGCTCATCTTCATCCTCCCATGATTCCTTCACATCATTTTCATCCACATCTTCATCGTCCCAATTAGTTTTAACTGGATCTTTCAATGTTAGATCAATAGGGGCAATATGCTCATCCTCTGCAACAGTCATTCTCAAATTAACAAGGATACAGTAGATAGTAGAAGAAACATAATATACAAGCTTACAAACATATTAGCGTGTTTGAAATAAACAAAAAATGAGAATTGAATTGATTTATAGATGGAATCTTTTAGTTTGCTAAGTTAAATAAGAGTTCATCTTATTTTTTTAGTTGGATAAATTTAGAATTTACTCAACAATGGTTGAATTTGAGCAATGTGATTTGGTTATGGTTTTCATAATTCATATTTAATTGAAAAATTCATACTTACTAGTTTAGCCATTCTAACTACTTTAAGTAAGGGCAATCCAGCAAAATTGTTAAAGTAATTAACTAATTTAATCTTTAAAGATTCAAATATGACAAAAATATTACAAATGAAGTCAAATCAATTTGTTATGATTAGTTCCATACATACAAATTGATTGCTAATAAAATCAAATCCATTTTTAATAATGTATAATTAATAATTCCAAACATACATACAATGGATCAACATGTAAGATAACTATCAATTAAATCACATTATAACTTCTGAGAACCAAAAATTCATTAGCAGGTAGCAACAACTAATATAGTTTTATCTTGTGATACATACAAATATAATATCCTAATCCTTCTTTGAAAAGAGGATCTGGAATAAGCAATAAAAAACTGATGAGAAGAGTAAATATTAAAGATGGTGTCTGGACTTGGAGGTAAAATAAACAAAAAGAAAATATAAAAGACCAACACAATGAGACTGAAAGTAATAACTAATAACCTACTACTTGATTAAAGAATTCATCCAATAAAACAACATTCCAGCAATTACATTAACATTCAACAAGTTATGTGCGTGTACAAACAAATAAGTGAAGCAAGATATCATTACCCCAATCATCCATTTGTTATCACTTCGTCAATAAAACAGAATAACTGAGTTTCCGCTAACCAACTGCATAAAGAATAAAGATCATCAGATATCTGAATTTAATCATAGAAAACCAAGAGAGCACAAAGAGAACCACCTCCTCAACCTCCCCAAAAACCCCGTAGTGGGGATAGGGGTGGAAAAGGAGTGACACAGACTAAGTAAATCAGAAAATACACGTGAAAATCAAAAGAAACAATACAGTTATATACTTTAAATCCCATTCTATTAGAATATCAAAATCAACATTTTGTGATATATCTTCCTTATATCACATCCAACGTGACATTCTTCACAAGCAAACACCTCGGATATACACAAAAATTAATCAAAACTAATCCTAGCAAGAGCCACAAAGTTTTTAAAGATTCCAAAACCAGATTCTGAGAATTCAAAATAAACCAATTAGTCTTAGAACCAAAAATTGTCAAATTACTAGATTCTATAATGCCAAAGACACAGAAATCATGTACTCAAACTCTCCCTTTCAATTCAGAATCTTCAAATCCTCACACAAAACACCAAAAAGGGGAAAAAAAAACCTCACCTTCAAGGGATATTGCACACCCGTTTGAGAGAAGAAAAAAAAATTAAGAGTTCAACCCATTAACAAAAAAAGAGAAATTCTAGCATCGAAGTGCAATCAAATAAAAACACGCAAGCATTACACCCAAGTAAAAAAGGCGAAATAAGAACACTTTTTTAGGGTTTAGAAACAAAGAAGCATCAAAGACTGCTACTTGACCGAATTGTCTAATTTGGTGCCAAAAGCATTCGATCCGTGACGATGATTTTCCAGGAAAATATCCAGTAAAAAATATTCCGAGAAAAGCTATCTCAAGAGATGGTATCTTTATCGGAATGGATTAAAGAAAACGGTGAAGTACCTGGGGAGAGCGTTGATCGGAATTAGGGGTTGGGGTTGGGGCGGTGGAGTGTGAGGTTCCGATTTGAGAAATTAGGGCACAAAGGATTTGGTCTGTGTGTTTGGTCCGGTTGGGGAATATAAACTGCCGTCGAAATAAAACTTACGGACTATAAAGGTTTTTTTTTTATTGCTAACCATGTATGCAATACGTATGGATTAAGTAAAAAAGCTCAACAAAAATTATAAAAATACAATAACTATTCTATCAATTTTTTTTTATTTCATCAAATCCTATTTGATTTATATCTTATTTAATCTTATCAAATTTTATTTGATCAAATATACAAATAATTATCTTATTATTTGATTTATATCTTACTCAATCTTTAATTAATTAATTAAATCATATCTAATTAATTATGTTATTATATTATATTTTATTTAATTAAATATGTCATTAATTAATTAAATCACATTAAATTTATATTTAGCTGCTTCTTCTATGTTTGTAAATCCTATAGATTCCTACTAAATTAACAATAATATTATTCTTATAATATTATAAACAATAATTCACATCTAACATCGAGAAAATCAATTATTTGATTTCAACCTTATCATTTTTCATTCTGCAGCTTTTGTCCCTTCATCTAAATGTCTAGATCGATTGTCATTTTCATTAAGTTCAATCATCAATTTCTCCATATACCTGAGTAGACACATAGATACAAACAGATCAAATATTTTATATTAGGTTATTTTTTGCATGGCCATGCATATAATGCGCCTCACTCTGTCAAGAGACCTATGGACATAAATACTGTTATGTAGGATAGACGAATCTTATCTACATTTCTCAACATAATTGATTCATTATAGACTTAAGTATTACTTTTATGATTATCCTTTGGATAGGATTAAAGACTACAACGCTTACATTTAAATTGGAGTTGTTTCAAGTTGAAAAACTACTATCACTTTATGATTGTGGCGAGAAACATTTTTGACACTTACATAACTATTAATTATGACACTTATAATATGTCTAGTATAAATATAAATATTACTCTTAATATTCATATTTTTGTGTCAATTTGATATTTCATATGTATGACTTGTGAGATGTGGTTATCATGCTACTCACACACTAGTCTTTAATGCATCAATGTTGTCATGGCCGACAACTTTGACTACAAACACTTTAAGAATTAGGTTATATTATTCAATGAATCCTACATTATCAAATAACTCACTTATTTTAAGAATTTTACTATATTATAAAATAAATAACATAACAACTAAAATGTCTCATATATAAATATAAATATAAATCAAATTTGTAATACAAATATAGTCTAAAATGAGATTATTAGGATTAATTCCAACAAAACTAATATGAGATTTAATAATAATTTGAAGTTTGAGTCTCAAAATATACATTTAGGTTAATATTTAGAACTAAAGTATAAATATTGGTGCGTTGTATAAGAAAATGAAGGATATTATATAATAGGTTTTTTTTACTGCAAATAATATGTTGCTATTATCATAAAGATTTTTATTTCATATATTTTTTGTGTGGTGTTACAGTGGGACTAAATGCTCAAAAACTAGAAATCACAAAACAAAAATCATTGAAAGATTAGCTTACAAGAGAATTTGGATACAAGTTGGAGCTTGGTGGTACAAGTGCATTCCTTCTTTCAAAGAGTGTATCTTTTTCACTCATCAATCAACAACTTGATTTGCTTTACAGAAAACATGATGACACTCAACATTTCGATCTTCAGGAAAAACTTAACAATATCATTATGGAATTTGTACCATTAATGCCAACCTTAATAGATTCTTTTTTCTTCATTCTCCAGTTCATAAAAAAAAATAGATTTGATTAATTCAGACCGAAAGGTTGATCAATAATTATTTTGATCAAGGATCAAACTTAAATAATATTAAAACGGTTTAACTTTAACTTAAACACATTAATCATTTTTCTTCAATCACTTAATTATCTCACTAGATTATCTCACATATTAATAATTTGTATCATTATATAATTGATGATCCAAGTTCTTTTAAAGTTTCACATCAAATTAGTTCCAATGTAGAAGCAAGTAATTACTTGCTTTTACATGCACCCCGAGGTTGAAAAACACAATATCAAACATGTGATTAGAGAAAAAAAAGTAAATTGACTAATTTTTTTAATTAAATGTGTTATATATATATATATTCACGCATGCCTCACATCAACAACAAATTCCAACAGACATTAAGACTTGAATCCTATTGCCATCTTGCTTTACATTGTTTCCACATCGTTAGGATGCATAACTGGTGATTTATTAATTGCTTGATCAAAACAACTGAATCTTTCATCAATAGCAATAGCTAGTGAATTAATTAAGAAAAAAAAGATAACACGCACAAATACCAGATATCTCAATTTTTTTTAAAACAAAGAGCACGTGTTTCCAAAATTTCTTTGCTTCCAATTCAAATAACAAAATAAAGAATAAATAAAGCAAAACACTAATCCATGAAATTAATGTTACCAAGAGTTACTGATATAGACAATTTAGTACACAATGTGAGAACTGAGAAGCAAAACTTATTTTGAATTGTTCACCCAGCGACAAGTAATTTGACAAGACAATCCAATACAAGGTAAGAGGAGGATAATTTGCTTCTCTCTAATTTAAGAATAGTGCTAAAGCAATTTAACAAGTCAACTAAGTAACTAAACACAAGAACATAAAATCCTTCATCTGCTTCTATCCAAAATAAAGTAACGTACAACTGCTTAATTTACAAAATTGACAACAGCTCTAATTCTAATAGGCTAACTTATGCATAAATGTCATTAAAAACTTACTTACTTTGCCATGTACTGTGGTAGACTGAACAGGAAGGAAAAAAAATTCAAGAGAAGGAAGCATGGAAGATCTTTTGTATTCATTAGCATTTGACACAACTTCCATGTTTGTACCTTATATGGCCGGTATTATCTGAAGCAACTGCACGTATTATGTTGTTGGCATTTGCTATAAGGTTTATTTCTTCAGGGACAGAAAGTAAACAAATTGTTTTGATTCATGAGGCATCAGAAAAGCAAAAACTGAAATTGCAATAAAGGGAGTAAATTCGAAAATACCTTTCGAATGACAAAAAAAAGTTCATAGTTAGCTTTTACATGCCTTAGGACAACCAATTTGAAAACCTCAAAGTGATAAGTAGCTATATATTGAAAAAAGAATATATTTAAAGTCCATCTCTAATGAGAAAATAGGTAAGGTATTAACGCAATAAATGATCATAAGTAAATTAGAAAATTAAATGCTAGTCACTTAGCCTTCTAAAACCCCCATTCCTTATATCTCTTTTGTCCATTCTAATGTACAGGTAAATCTTAGAAGGTCATTAAAACAAACAGTCCTTGAATAATTACCACCAAAATAAAACATAGCCTTTGAAAATAATGTAATTAATTATGCAGCAATAACTTCAAAGAAAATATCAGCAAATTTAACACCTAAGACAGCTCCGACGATGAAAATATAATATAATATGCTTATACTTAAGTTTTCATTGTTGCAAAAGACTACAAGAAGTATGTAAAAAAAAACCTAGATATTTCTACAAAATGTGGTAAATAGAGTCAACTATGAGATAAATATTTCCAAATAATCATGTCAATTTCAGTGTGGTTTGTTATCTGAAACACAAACATAGTGTGGTGACTGAAAATACTTGAAAGTAGATTAAGCATATCAACAGTACATTGCAAAGAAAAGCATAGTTATTTCAGGTAAAAAAAATTTTTTTGACCATTATCAGCTTTGCAATATTAAAATGAACCAAATAACACATGATGTCAAAGGAAATATAACGTGAATCCATTACATAGAATTAAGTGTTAAATGTGAGCATTTCTTCCAATAGGATTCAAACCTTGTTTCATGTGAGAAATGAATCTTCTCTACCGGTATAAATTATTACATGATTTGAGACTATATATAGTTCCAATCAATGTGTATATTTATATATCGTAAATTGAAAAAATTGAGTTATAGAATTTAACTGGAACCATAGAAAAGTGGTGGTTTGAGATAATTTCCCTTCTACTAGAGTCTACTCTTATAGATGTGATTATACATGTATATGATTCTGATGATGTGATTATGCCTTTAGATATTGCTGCTAGATGACATTATTCTTGTATATGTTTGTGTATCGCCGGTTATTTCTTGTAGTATTCGTGTCTGGATTCTTACTTTTTTGGCATACCATATTTGTTTGTCTATGTTCTAAATTCAACCAGTGGCTGGGAAGTATACATTTCGAGACCCTGAAGATTGTGTTTGTTGATGATCATATTAGTGGAGACCATAGGTTATGGCTCATGGGTACTTAAGCTCAATTGAACACTTCAAGCATGTTTGGATGTTAATTTAACCATAATACGAGGTGTGTTTTATCCACAAATAACATCGTTAGCTTTGAAGATAATTTCGAATTTCAAACTATATTTTGATTAGAAATTAAAAAAGTTACTTGTATAGGTGAAAGCGTGATATCCAAAATTTAATCCAAATATGCTTGTATATGTGGCTTAGACAAAGATGGTGCAGCGAATGTAAAATCAAGGTCGAAATTTTATATTATTGTAATTATAATTGTTATCTGTCCCATAATTCAATTACTTCCACTAAAAATCCAAACAATGAAATGCAATTTGCTGTTCTCTGAGGATTTGCAATCATCTTTATAGTTGATACTTTTAAGCTTCAAATCCAGTGAGACATCCTCCCAGCAAAATTGAATGAAACTGAAAGGGGTGGTAAAATAAAAGTCAGCATAATATCAAGAACAAAGAAGTTAGAGAAGCATATATCGAGAGAGAAAAAAAAAGAAGTGGGGGGAAGCATATATCCAAAAAAAATAAGTGAGAGAAGCAACCAAACAATCCTGAAATCACTTCTTTTGTAAAAACTGTCGACAAAATATCAAGAAGTTTGACAGAAGCTCCTCAGATTTACTTTCTTCTACACATAATAAGAAAAACTAATTAATTTTCAGAAATTGGAACGATGGAATTAGAAGTTTTATGGCATCAGGTTAATTCATCATAGGAGCTTTAGTCAGACTTTATCAACAAAAAGCACAGGACTATCATTGTAGAGCTTCAGCAGACATGACTCTTAAGTCTTAAACTTATAAAAATTTATCTGATATAAAAATAATATTAAACAACCTATAAATAACATAAATGCATAAATATAACAATAATACTGACAATTATTTAACATTTTAACTCCACAATAAAGCAAAGTGGTAAAACCACATACGCCTAGATCCACCAATATCAGACATCATGTTTTTTTTTTTTTTATCGGCAAAGATAATATATTAGATAGATAAAAAGCAGTACCAGAGGTACTGATATACAAATATATTAGACCTTACTGCTGGTTCCACAGTCAGACAGTCCTAGTCTAAAGGAGAACCAAAGTAAGGAATAAATTATAATTTATAAATGCATCAGAACAATAATAAATAAAACTTATTAGAATAATAAACATAACACTTAATGAGCTGATAGGAAAGTAAATGGACCAAAAGGTATTAGATTTATAGTTACATTAGTGCTGAATGGATCAAAAAGTGAATGAGCTTATCACTGATAAGTCAAAGTGAAAACAATGGACCAAAATTAGACTCACATGAGTGGATGAGCTGAATGGGTCGCTGTGACAGAGGAAGGAGCTTTAACCTGTTGCAAATGGCAGAGGAAGGTGTGAGTGTGACAGAAGAGGCGACTTCAACACAGCCAAGGGAGAGACAACTTCAAAACAGGAGAAGCGACATGCAAGAGGAAAAGTAAGGGAGCGGCGACTTCAACACAAGATGTCTCCATTTTATGACTTCAACACAGCAGAATGTGGACTCTGTTTTGTGAGAAAATTGAGCCCTAATCGAGTGAGAGAAGACATGAGAGAACTGAGCCCTAATTGTTTGGGTCCAGCCACAACTCAACATTCTTTTGCTGTGCATCTAGTGCAAGATGAATTCATGAAATCAGACCCAAGCTAACTATTTTTGGCTGATTTTGAACAATCCCCACCCGAAGCGATCCCACCAAGAAACGATTCCAGAAACAAGTGAGTGCAATTTGGAGAGGAAAGCTCTTAAACTCAGACAATTTAACGAGTTAACACCTGAGTTTGATAACAATGCATGGAATTGTGGAAACTCATTGAAAGCATCCAAGACAAAAGGCCAAAGTTTACTACCATGACCCGTATCCCATAAAACTCATCTTACTAGGGTGAAACCACCCTTGCACAAAAAAAATCTAAAAGGCAATTCAATATGAGAAGCTTTTCACATTTGCTATTGCTGGGAGCCCCCATTGACATTACAAACTAATGACAAAATTAAATCTAAACATACCAAATTCTTTGAAAGAAAAAAATTAGTTTGCCATCATTATCAATACATGCACATCTAAAATGCAAGAGTCTTAATTAAATAACTGTCACAACACAAGATAAAGGAAATTGTCAATTAGACACCAGAAAGTTTTGCAATAAGATAACTCAAATTGTTATGCACATCCAATAAGTAAAAGTACACAAGCATATTAAATAAGTAGAATGAAAGTAGCATATAATCAATTTTATCACAAATAATTGTAAAACATCTCACATTCTATGGATCACTCAGCCACATAAGATGATTAAGGGTTCATTCACAGAGCAAACTCAAACCAAGTAAATATCTAAATATCATATAGTTAATACAAAATTTAAGCTTGTGTTGCTTTAGTCCTAGAAGTTTTCATCTTTACAAATTAGTCCTTTGAAGGATAAACTTGTTCACAAATTGACAACTTAAAAGGCTAAACTTCTTAGCCAGTTGACACATTTAAAAACTAATTTCAACTATAAATATGCACTTTGAAGGATTAAAGTACCACACAAGTTATCAATAATAGGACCAAGTTGTACATTAAACTTCTCTCATAAGTAAAAATCAACTTATTTACCGCAGCTTTTGAAGGAGTTTGCTAGAAGAGACAACTTTTATAAAAGTTAAGTGCATAAGTTGATTTTAACTCAGGTTTAATACATGAATATGTCTCTGAACTTTTTGAGCATTTTTAATAGTAATTAAGTCCTTAATCTTCAACAAATTTTTTAAACAAATTTCTCTAAGTTAGTTTACTACAGCTTGAAACTGCCATAAAAATAACAATATGTGGCTGTTTTACCAACTCCAAGACCCAATTACAAAAATTGTAAGAGATCTAAGAACCCAATTACAATTTATTTTTAATTTTTTTAGAAACTTCATTAAAAATTCCCAAATAATTCAATCACCTATTGATGTATTAACCCTCTAACTTATATTATTCTCTTACAACCGTTTATAAAGTTTATCTAAACAGGACTTTACTTAGTTCCACCATTCAAAAAAACATGATTTTGTAGCTTATGCATAAGTTCACTTCAACTTATGGAGGAACTTCTTTCATCTCTCTTCTTATTTTCTTCTCATATAAGTACTCAGGGAAAAGTTTATTCAAACAGACCCTAAACCTTGATTTTACTCTCAAACATATTTTTGGAACACTCCCATCGAAAATCCAAACACACCCTTAATTTCCCAGCATTCAAAAACCCAACACAGAAAGACCCAATTGCGCAAACAAATTCCAAACGAAGTTGAAGACCAAAGCTTTATGAACTCACGGCGGAAAAGCCTCGAACTTTGACACTCCCGACGCGTCACTTATTAGGGTTTGTTTCGTGGAGCGTTTTGGCGACGATAGAGAGGGCGTGGAGGCCGCTCTGGAGCTCCTCGGCGAGGAGGTCGTAGACGAGACGGTGTCGTTTGACGAGGCTCTGGCCCTCGAACTTGGGCGATACGATCTTCACGTTGAAGTGGGTTTCTTTGTCGGAACTTCCCTTCACGGCGGCGTGGCCCGCGTGCTGGTACGACACGTCGTCCACCTCCAAAACGGTGGCTTCCAGCGCCGTTTGAAGCTTCGAGCGAATCCTGCTGGCTCGAGATAGCAGCGCGCTGGCTCCTCTCGAACTCATTGGATCGGATGAATGGTGGCGTCGGGTTAGGGTTTTGAGAACGGAGGAGTTTCCGCAGATGAAAACATGGACAGAAATTGGGGAGGGAAAGTTTATATTTCCACCTCTGGCTACTGACGGATAATATCCGATTATTATGACTTCATTCAGATTTTTTTATAATCAAAAGTCGGGTATGGGTACAGATATTACTAGATTTGTCTCGACCTCGAATCCGTTCCGTCACTTAAAATATTTAGAATTTTTGTATAATTTAATTAAAAGATATAAAATTTTTATTACTAGTTAATTTTATTTTAGAATTTTTACATAATTTAATATTATTTTCTTAACGATTTTTGTAGACACATGTACTATAATAAATTTATTGATATATAAGTAATTAAAAATAAATATTTCGCAATCAAATTATTTTTTCTAAAATCAATTTTTTAATATTTTTTTAAAAAAATAATATTTTTCTAATTTGAATCGGGTATGGGACGAGGTCGGAGATATTCGATACCCAACAAGTACCCGACGGATACGAAGATGAGATAATAAACTTAAACCCGATATCAGGGATATGTTGGGAGGGTCTGGGTAAGGGATTGTGAAGACAATACCCGTCCCGTCCCATTGTCATGTCAATGTATGACTTTTTTTAATTAATTTATGTTATTTCAGTTCATCTTAATAAATCTATTAATTATTTGTAATATCATTTTAAAATTATTATTTTTATTTATTTATTTTGTATTAATATTTAGAAATAAAATAATTAAATAAAAATATATATATAAATAAAAATAATTAACACATCTAAAAATTAAAAAATTATCTTATGAAAAGAGATAAATAATTTTAAAAAAAATCTTATAATACTCTTAGTCTCAATCAATGTTTTTAGACTAAATAATTTATTGTGGTCCTTTTTTTTTCTACTTTAAAGACCAAGGTGTCATTCAATTTATTAAGTTAAAAATTAATGTTGCTATGGTAGTGTGTGTCATTAACCCATGAAAATTTTGAATATGAAGGGAATAAAACAAGAGTTCTTCCATTATATAAATCATATTTACAAATCATGTGAATAGAGTCAGATCTTATCTGGGTTATCCATTTTGATTCTTGAGAGATAAAAAATTAATTCAAATTTAACTTTTGAATATACAAAAAGTATAACTAATAGATGATTAAATTTGTAAGATCATTTTATCAGTAAATTATAATATTTAAGATCAATTTAATAATAAATTATATTTTTGAGAATCAATTTGATATTAAATTATCCACATAACCCATGTGTCACATTATTTTACACATTTAGAGACTAAATTTAACTTTTTTTTTATCTTTTAGGACCAATTTGTTACCTTCTACCATTTTTAAAAACCAAAATGAATATTTATCCATGTTTTTTAAGTTATGTTTAATATTTTAATTATTCTTAAGCTTTAATTAATTAATTAATTAATTTTTAAATCGAACTTTTTAGGTGATATAACCTCTAATAAATAAAAATTAATAAATAACACTAATTACCATCAAAGCATGAATGAATTTAGGTGATCCAAACCACTATTATTATTCTTCGAAGGTAATGTTACAAGTAAACATAAAATATGAACACCTTACTCACTTTTTCTCATTGCCACATAAAACATTCTGAAAGCATGCAATCCTATGCATTATTATTAGCATAGACCATATCCTGATTTTAACCCCACCTCATTGTAGTTTTTGTGGTCTAGTACTTAATCAACTTTCTTATTGCATCACTACTTACTATTCGAGCTATATAAGTCCCAAGTGCCACCACGAAGACCACTCCAATTGCAACTTTAGTGGGTGATATTCTCTTTCTTGTTTCTACCCCCCAAATTAAATGTTTCTCCATGACTGCTTCTTTAGGCATTGCAATGAAAAGAACCCCATGGGAAAACTTTGCACGGATTGAATTCATATTACATCCTTTTGAAATTTTAATTTCTTTACGGAAACGGCTCCATTTATCATTGGATGCATCCACAAGCCTTTCTCCATGAATTGTTAGGATCCCCCAGTCGTAGGTTTGAATCTTAAGTTGCTCCTTTTTGAAACCTATAAAAATTTAAGACTAGAAAAGATCACCATGTATAACATTAGAATAAATTTCATCTTAATTTATTATTATGATTTTCTTTACATTTTTAGTTGATGTCTGTAATATTTTCTCTTACTACTTATCAAGTTGGGGCGATTAGTTATAATATTCTTAAGTTCCATATCCTTAAAAATGAAGGTGTAAAGTTTAGAGAAATTAATTAGGTGATATATGGGAACATTATGTCACCTCACACGGATAAATAGACATTTGTAGGTGATTTAATAACAAATAGTAGTCTAATAAGCGGAACATTATTAGAACTTAAAATTTGAATTTAATATTAACTTAAGAAATTAACACAGAAGATGAGAATTTTTCCCACTTACATATTATATTTTTGTTATGGAATCTTCAACATCTAATTCTAATGGATAATAAATTGACTCAAAATATAATTTGCATATTAAGATTAATGTCATCCAAATAAGAACATATAAGGAGAAAAGGAATTTCAATACCCTTCAAATTAATCTCAAGAGTCGCTTGTCCATCCTTTGTAAGCCATTTGCAATAAGGCTCAAAATCCTCATACATGCGATTACGAGTAGCTTCAGCAGTATTGCTTTCCATTGCAGGTGATCTCTCTTCTCCCTTTAATTAATTGACTTGAGATTTTTCTATTGCTAGAAGTAGTGGAAATGGATTGAATGAATAAAAGAATTGCGATTCAATCTCTTTTTATAAAGGCTACGTGGCAAGAATTGGCGTGAGGTTTTCTAGTTTCATTTTCCTTTTGGTTGAGAATAATTCCTTTTTGGTTTGAGTTGGTTTTCTATAGGATGTTGCTTGATTCTATCCTTGTATTGCATGGTGAGAATCAGGTGTGTAAACTGTAAATGAAGGAAACCTGTGTTTTAAATTCCTTCCCCATTTTATATTCCTTTTCTTTTCTTAGCTTACTTTTGATCCTTTTACTACAACTTAAGAATTTGAGATTTCATTTTACAAAAAAAAAAAATGTTCCAAAAACCTTGTGAGATGTGAACTTTTTTTTTTTCGAAGAAGGATTAAAAAGCTAAAAATGAGCTTGGGAACTAGAATCAGTTAGAATTTGTAAATGAATAGCTAGCTGAGGTTTTATCATACAATGAATTGAGCTGCTAATAAATCTTGCTTTCAATCTAAGCCTTTTTTTTACAAGGCTTTCAATCTAAACCTAGTAGTAGTTTAGATCAACTTCAGAAAAATATATATACTCCCTTTGTACAATCTTATTGCATCGGACTTTGCATCCCTTGTGCTTAAGTCTGTTTTAAAATATGAGAAATGCTACCCACTTGGCATCCCTGTGTACTATCATCAGCCTTGACATCTTTTACATTCTTTTTCTAAGTTTTTTTCAAGTTTTAATTATTTTCTTTCCTAACTTATATTAAATGAGAATCTTATTGTTATTTGTTTCTTAAAAAAGATAAAATGAATTATATAAACTTATCTCATGAGTTAATTAAAATCAATTTATACACTTTAACTTTTAAGAAAGAAAAATACTAATCATTGTCCTTAGAATATTGATTAAGAAACTAAACTCAGAAATTTTTTATTAAGATACATAAAATTGTGTTATTTATGACTTTTTTTACACTCTCATATGATTTTCACATTAAATATTTTATTTTTTTAATTTTTTAACCAATACCCTAAAAACACTTGTTAGCAAAATACTTTAAGAAAAATTAAATAAAAGATTTGGTCAAAATATATAACAGAAGTGTATTTTCGTGATATATGTATACATATTTGACAAAAATATGTTTCGGTTTTTATAAAATTTTATCGAAATACAGAATGAAAATTTGTTTTCATTATGTTTTTGAGGTGTCAAACATTTAAGAAGGGATTATCTGATGATTACTATAACTTTGAAGAATTAGATAGTGATGGTGAAACAAATGATGAACAAACTGCAGCCAACTAGTGACTGCTCTGTTTAACCAGAGATTTTTGTATTGCCAAAAGTTATTATAATGGATTGAATGAATGACAGAACTGTGGTTTAACATCTTTTTATACAAATACATGACTGCATGCAAATGATATTTTGGCCAGAATTGTAATGGGGTTTACATGGTTTAGTCTTACTCTTGTTTGAGAGTAATTTCTTTCTGGTTTGAATACGTTTTCTAAGGGGTTGTATGCTTCAATTATAGTATTGTAAGTGAGAGTCAAGTGCATTCAACTTCCAATGAAAGAAAACGGTGTTTTAATTTTTTTTCCCCACCTTGATTTATTTTTCTTTCCTTATCAGACTTTTTATTCCATTTTCCAATGAAAGAATAAGATATTTCCATTTACAAAAATATTGATACATGCAACATGCTTGTGAGTTATGAATTTTTATTTTATTATTTTTGAAATGAGGAATACAAAATTTTGAACAAATTTTGATTTACTTGTTTATTTTATTATTTTACCCCCTCAACTAAAATTAGAACCACTTAATATTGTAACCACTCACTAATAACTCTTCACTTTTTCATTTATACCATATTAACAAATAATATCTAAAATTGAAATCAGTTTTTTCTTTCTAAAATGTAATTTTGTTTGTATTGTTTCTTTATTTTGGTAATCTTAGATTTGTATGTATTAACTACTAATTAATACCCATAATTTGATAGTTGTAAATTTATTTTTATTTTCTTTTCATATCTCTTAAAATTTCTCTTTTATTGATAATTGTTGCAAGATTTATATTTCTTAATGATTGTATTGGATAAAGTATTTTTTAACCCTTTTAAGCATCAACATTGTAAACTAACTAATGTTATCTAGAAATAACAATATCTTTTTAAATTTAAGATTTTACACTATCCCGATATTTTCTTAGTTTTTTCTTAAATAAATAAGTATTTCTTAAATATATTCATTTCATTCTGTTTTTAAAATCCTTAAGTACCTCATTACTTCCTTTAATTTTATTTTGGTTAAATTACTCATATCTTTTTTATTCCTATAGTTTAAAAGTGATATCTATAATTTGCATTTTAATTTTCTTTTAGTCTTTATAATTTAAAAGTGATTTTTTAGTCCTTATATTTTATATTTTAATTCTCTCTTAGCATCTATAATTTGAAAATGATTTTTTAGTCCCTATAATTTATATTTTAATTACTACAAAAAAATAGATAAAAATAATTAGTGATAAATTATCAATTATTTTTTATTATAAATTATCTTGTGAAAATTAGTTACGAATTATTTGTAATATTTTTGTAGTCAATTGCAATTGATAATATTATTCATATTTTGATGGTAAGAACTAAAAAAAATTAAAATATAAAATATAAAGATTAAAAAAAATATTTTCAAATTATAGAGACTACAAAGAAATTAAAATGCAAATGATAAAGAGAATTAAAATATAAATTATAGAAACTAAAAGAAAATTAAAATGTAAATGATAGGGACTAAAAAAAGTACTTTAAAACTATAGGGACTAAAAATGTATGAATGGTGAAACTATATGGATCAAAAGAGTAATTAAAGCTTTTATTTTTTATTCCAACAAAACTTGAAATGTTTTTTTTAAAGAAATATAAAAATTATTTTTTCAACAATAAAATAAATATATGATAATGTCTGAGTTTTTTTTCTTTTTAATTTATATACAATATATATAATAATACAAAAATACATCGGCTGTGTTTCCCGCTAGTTATATATGACCGCGTCAAATTAATGTTTGGTTCTTCCCTTAGCATTTGACATTATCATTTTCATATTTCAAGTTTGATTCTACTTTCCCATCCCAACACTTCAACCCATGCCATAATCATACTACGCCTTCCCCCGCACTCACCTACCATGTGTTCCTCAGCTTCAGAGGGGAAGACACACGTTATGACTTCACTGGCACTCCCTACAAAGCTCTTTGAAACAAGGGAATTCATACTTTCATTGATGACGAGAAGCTTCAGAGAGGAGAGGAAATAACACCAGCACTTCTGAAGGCAATTCATGAGTCCAGGATTGCAATCACTGTGCTCTCTGAAGACTATGCTTCTTCCACGTTTTGCTTAGATGAACTTGCAACCATCCTTCACTGCGCTCAAGAGAAAGGGATGTTGGTTATACCTGTCTTTTATATGGTGGATCCTTATGATGTCAGACACCTGAGAGGTAGTTATGAAAAAGCATTGGCTAAGCAGAAATGGAAGAAGACGGCTGTGTAAAGTAGCGGACTTCTCTGGCTATCATCTGAAAGAAGGGTATTCAACCATACTAATCTTTTTACTTTATGATTTTTATTGGATTAAGTTTCATTTATTTAATAATTTAATCACGTTAAAAATTTAAGAGAAAATGAAATGCTTGCTAACCTTGACAGCATATGCATTAAAACTTCTTTTTGTTTGAGACAGATCAGAGATGGATATGAATACAAGTTTATTGAGAAGATTGTTGAGCAGGTCTCTCGGGAGATTAATCCCGTTTGTTTACATGTTGCGGATTACCCAGTTGGACTAGAGTCACAAGTGCTACAAGTAAGGTGGCTTTTGGATGTTGGAACTGATGATGGTGTCCACATGTTAGGGTTTCACGGAATGGGTGGGGTAGGAAAATCAAACAAATGTGGGCTAGAACACCTCCAAAGCATCCTTCTTACGAAAATACATGGAGATGGAGAAGGACATCAACATAACAAGTTGTCAAGAAAGAGCTACAATGATACATGATAGGCTCCAACAATTGAAGGTTCTCTTGGTTCTAGATGATGTTGACAGGCTCAAGCAATTACAGGAACCTGTTGGAAGACCTGATTGGTTTGGTCCTGGTAGCATAATTATCATCATCTCCACTAGGGACGAACAATTAATTGCTAGCATCTCATAAGGTTAAAAGAAGGTACAAGGTGAAGGAGTTGAATGAGAAGGATGCTCTTCAGTTGCTTACACAGAAAGCTTTTGAAAACGAAAAAGCTGATCCAAGGTACAAATTAAGAGGTCTTAAATCTTGTAGTAAAGTATGCTTCAGGCCTTCCATTGGCTTTGGTAGTGATAGGCTCCAGCTTGGTTGGAAAAAGTATGGAAGATTGGAAACTTGCTATCGAAAAATATAAAAGAATTCCAGAGAATGACATCCTAAGAATTTTTTCATTTTCTATTGAGCAACCTATTAATATCAAAAAAATAATTTATGTGTGTCTAATTTTAAGAGAAGAAATTATTTATCCTTATAAAAGAATGATAATGATACATAATATGAAATTTGTTTAATCAATCTTTTTTATTTATTATTTTTATTATCTTTAATTATAATTATTTTTAACCAATCTAATATATTATTATATATATTAACATTTTTTCAAAATAAAAATAACATTCTAATATATTAAAATAATTTAATCTATCTTTTTCTTTATTAAAATATATATTTAGATATCTTTATCTAAATAATTATTGAATTATTTTTGAATGTCAGATAGAATTCCGACACTGACAAGCTTGGTTTTGATTTAAAGTTTAAACTAGTGATGTAGGTAACGACTAACTTTAAGGGTAATTCTATGTTGAAATGGACTTATTATCAAACTTACAGCAATAAGGGTAAGATGAAATGAAATAAACAAGTCAAAGTGCAACAGACCACACAATCTAATTAAGAATGAAATGCAGAGGATAAAACGTCGAAAAAAAAAAAACCAGTAAGGCAAAGATACTATGAGACCATACATGCACATGTGACAAGGAAGATGTTGTTAAGAATGGATTATCTTGCTTTTTTTGGAAAAGAGAAGGGATTATCTTATGATAATTATAACTTTGAAGAATTAGATGGTGGAGGTGAGACAATAAATGATGAGCATAGTCAGAAAACCCCTCAAAAGTTTGTTGTCCTTCCTTTGTAACTTGTAAGCCATTTGGGGTAAAACCCCCCACACAAACTATTGGTAGTTGCTCCAGCAGCTTTAGTTTCCAGTCAGGCAACTAGAGATTTTTGTATTACCAAAAAGTTATGACAATTGTGAATCTGTGATTCAGCATCTTTTTATACAAACATAGGACTTCATGCAATTGAGATTTTTATGAGGATTTGTAATGGGATTTCCATGTTTAATTGTCCTATTGGTTGAGAATAATTCTTTTTTGGTTTGAATTGGTCTTCTAGAGGGTTGATTGTTTCAATTCTGGTATTGCAATCAACTTCCAACGAAGGAAAACCGTGCTTTAATTTATTGCAAGCAAGCTTGAGAGTAATCAACTTTTCTTTTCTTTTTTTACAGGGATTAAAGGGCAAAAAGTAAGGTTAGGAACTACAATTGTATGGGAAAAAGAAAAAAAAGTTGAATATTCCTAATTATTTTATCAAAATGATTGTTGTAGATTACACATCTTACTTTTTTTACTATACAGTCTGTACTCATTATGTCCTTTTTTAAAAAATGCCAAATTTATTTTTCAAAAATATTTTCAATGCTTTCAAAACTAATTGATAGAGCTTAGAGAATCGTTAGAGACATGAACTTGTTGGTTGTTTGGAAGATTCATAGATTCATAATGCCTTTTCCCTCCTTTAAAACTTGAGAAATGAGAAACGCTTATCAGTAGACACTGCAGTGCAGCATCTGAAGCAGTGTGAGTGTATTTTTGGTTGGTATATGCTTTGAAGTTCCAATAGTTCTGGGAAAAAAACATTTTTAATATTTCAGTTAATAACTTTTACATCATCTTAAACTTTTTTCTTTTTCTTTTGCAGGTGTAACCTTTTCCTTCTTATTGCTAGAATGATCAAGCTGGTGGTTATGATAAATAGTTTGATAGATCAGGAAGAAGAAGACTTAAACTGGTTAAATTTGTAGCAGTGTTGCTTAGGTTTAATCATACTACTATATTGGCTGCTTATAGCACTTGAGAAAGTGAAATTTATGAGATGTGGAATTCCAGTTTCTCTGACAATATGACCTCGGTAATTTAAGCCCAGTACACATCATATATCAGAACCCCAAATACCAACAAATATATTGGTCTTTAATTATATATGAACATCATAAAGAGACAAATGGACCTCTTCCATTTTTTCATAAAGATCATCAACATCTTGAGTGTTAGTTTCAATAATACTCAGTGTTTTATCCTTCCTAATAGCATAAATTTAGTCAAATTGGAGAAGAATGTTCTCCTCCCAAACCTTATAGTTATCACACTTTAGGGCAAACAGGGTCCAACTCGTTTCATTATCTGAATTCAGTCTAAAGTTAATTTAGACGAATTTGAATTTTGAAATTAGACTCCTCATAGTTTTTAGAATGGATTAGAGTTATGCTTTGGGTTGTGCCATTATATTCTTTTGATATAATTTTTTAAAACAATTATGTATTCAAATAATTTTTTATTTAATAGATAATATTTTTGTAGTACAACATAATATTACTGTAATATTAAAAGAAATACCAATTTTTCATGTACAGAATTTTTAAACTATTTTACACTTTAACTAATTTACCTACCTATCAATCACAAATTCACAAAATTATTTCAATAAAAGATAACTCCTCGATGGTAACAAGAAGCATAGTATCCATTTTCAATAAGTATAAATGTTAAATAAGATATACATTAATTCAAGTTTTATACTGTTTTTTTATTGTATAATTTAATTGAGGGGTTGGAAAAGTGAAGATGGTCGTGTCTGGTCTAAGTCCCGCCGCGCTTAATGTCAACTCCCGAAGTTAGCGCGTGACTTCATCCTCCATTCACCGACTCAGATTGATTTTCCACGTTTATTGATATTTACAATTTTGCCACCACTCCATCTTCCTTCTCTCTCTGTTCCGTTTAGTTGCAATCCCTTCCTTCCTACTTCTATTTCCCTTCTCTCATTATCCTCTCTTCTCTTTCTCTCTCTCTCTCTCTCTCTTATCCCTTGACATGTCTTCTGCCGGCGGCGACAGCGGCGGCAGCGCTACTTCCGGCGAGCCTCGCCAATACTTCTGCCACCAGTGCAACCGCACCGTCTCAATTTCCCCTTCTCCCTCCTCCGATCTCCTCTGCCCCACTTGCAACGGCGGCTTCCTCGAAGAACTCGAAATCCCAATCCCCGACCCTAACCCTCCTAATCCTTTTTTCTCCGACTTCCCCCTCGGCGGCGCCGCCACCATTCCCCTCGTCCTCCCCGGCGCTGCCACCTCCCCTCCCTTCGGCGATCTCTCAGCCCTCTTCGGCGACCGATCCGACGCTGCCGCCTCCGATGCCTTCAACCCCCTCGTCTTCCTCCAGAACTACTTCCAAACCCTAAGAGCCGGCGGGGGCGGCAACCTCCAACTCGTGATCGAGTCCGGCGACCCCGGCGGAGTCTTCCGCTTCCCCGGCGTCACCCACGGCGACTACTTCTTCGGGCCGGGCCTCGAGGAGCTGATCCAGCACCTCGCCGAGAACGATCCTAACCGCTACGGCACCCCGCCGGCCTCCAAGTCCGCCGTCGAGGGCCTGCCGGACGTCTCCGTCACCGAGGAGCTGCTGGCGTCGGATTCCTCGCAGTGCGCCGTTTGCAAAGACACCTTCGAGCTCGGCGAGACCGCGAAGCAGATCCCCTGTAAGCATATATATCACGCAGATTGCATTTTGCCGTGGTTGGAATTGCATAATTCTTGTCCAGTTTGTCGGTATGAATTGCCCACAGATGATCCTGATTACGAGCAGAGGGCTCGTCGTGGTGGCGGTGGCGGTAGTGGTGGTGATGGTGCCGGAAGTGGGGCAGCTCCACAAGTGAATTGGAACATGGCATTGGGGCCCGCTGGTGGTTCTGCGGATTCATCCGGTGGCGGTGGCAGTGGCGGTGATAGTTCGCAGAGGAGAAGATTTAGGGTGTCTTTGCCGTGGCCGTTTAGGCAATTTGCCGAGACAAGTAATGTTGGGAGTGCCAACAATGATAGCAACAACAACAACAACAACAGCAATAGCAATAGTGGTAGTAGCGGAAATAATGGTGGGCAATCGAACTCTGGAAACCGGGGGAATCAGAATTTTGACTCGGAGACCAGACAGGAAGATCTCGATTGAGAACCACTCGTGTTTTATATGTAAGTTTGGATGTTACCACTTGCTTTTGAGTATTGAATTCTGGTTCCATTGGATGGCTGGGCGTTTTGCAAATTATGGTTTAGGTTTTTCATTGTGCTGTTGTCTGTTTCTGATGGCATCATGATTAAGATAATGAAGTTACTGTGGTATTTTCTTTGAGCTTGCAGCTATGGAATATCTGTGAAGGAAAAATTCTCTCTTCATCTTCAATAATATTGTGGTTTCTAAACTTACAAATTCAGCTAAATTATTGTGCAGCTGCTACTTTATCTTCTTTATGTTCCCTGGGTTGTGTATGATTTGGGGGGAGAGGGGGTATGAAGTGCTTTGGTGATGTTTTGTTCTGTTTTGTTAGACACAATCACCTTATTGATCAATGTCCGCAATTATGGAAGTTAGCATGTGCCATCAAAGGATGTGAGTTTGGTTTCTCTTTTTTCTGACTTGAAAAGCAAAAGTCTTGACTAAAATAATAATTTATGGCCGACTTACCTCTAAGGAGATAAATATAAAAATTCATTGTCACACCAGTTTTAATCTTTTGTATTGTTTTAATTTGAGAAGTTAGCAACTAGTACAGCAAGCTTGAGCCACCATGATTAGAACTTTGCTTTCATAATATATAATATATTTATATAATAGTAGGACATATACTTACAGTGGTTCACTATGATTCTGTGAACCATTTGTTGCTTGAAAAAAGATCTACTCAGTTGCTAATATGAAATTAAATGCATGCCATGAAGTGGGTATATTTTATAAAAATTATTTAACTTCTTGGCGGTCAATGACTCCATACTGCATTATTGTTAATTTAGGAAGTAGTAGATTTTGTTAGAATACTATGAATTGTCTGTTTGGATTGTGTACAGAAGCTATTGTTAAGCAGGCTGATATAGGCCCATGACTAAGAAATCTATGGGCCTGTTTGGTTTAGTGAAATCTTTTCTGTTTCTATTTTTTGTTTCCACCAGCAATTACAAAAAGAAAAAAAGAAAGGTTGCCACATTTTCCTCTTTTTTCTTTCTAAAATTGTGATGCATTACTTGTCTTACTCATTCATGTAAAACCCCTTTTAATTTCAATGTCTATCTCCAAAACCCAAGTTTAAAGTTAGCCTCTTCCCTTGATTCCTCAGTCAAAGCTATATCATCTATAAAAAGCATGCCTGTAGGGATAATCTTTTGTATTTCTTTGATAAGCATATCTAAGAGACTAAGACTAGATTAAAGAAGGACTCAAGATTGAGCCCTGATGTAAACCTATCCTTATAGGAAAGTACTTAGTTTCACCTATATCATACATGTCTTGACTCTTGAATAACATGAAAGGATGGATATAAGCTACTCGAACAGTTTTCTTTTCCAAAGTCTTCCACAGCACTTCTCTTGGCACTCAGTCATATACATTTTCCAGTAAATCTCTTTCTTTGCTTTGGTACCTTTCCATTAAACGTTGTAGAAGATAAATTGCTTCTTTTATCCACCTTCCTGGCATGCATCTAATTGATTCTCTATAATCCTAGCCCCTTCTCTTAAATCTATGTTCAATCACTTTTTCCCCATAATTTCATGGTATAGCTCACAAGTTTTATCCTTTGTAGTTTATAATACACCACTACACTACTTATAATTATGGCTTTCCATAAATTCAAATTCAAGGTTTAAGAAGGAACTATTTTGTTTCTCGTGTTCTGGATCAGTACTCTTATGCTTTGTTTGGATGGGGAATAAAATAGAGAAGAAAGAAATAAGAGGAAAAGAAATAGAAATGAAATGAAGTGGATAAGATATGTTTGTTTGGATGGGTGAAATTAATGAATGAATGAAATAAGAGGTAATAAGAAAACACCATTTTAACCTGAAAAAACTCTTGTAACAACAGAGAAAACCTGCAATGTGTGGACAAAATCAAAACTGCTTTCACAACCCAATATTGTGTTTTGCTGTTCAAAGTCATAACATATGTAAGTCAGCACATTTGTCCTGTTAACAATTTGGTGCTGCACATGAATGTGGTAAAGATGTTGGACCTCTTAATGAGGACCAATGCGGATGTGATGAGGGAGGATATGCAGAAAAGGGTGAAAGATTTTCTGTGAAAAAATCGATCTCATTTCATGCCTAAGATTAGAGGAAGAATTTTATGTGGGACCCATGAAATGTTATCATTTCTCACTCCCATTTTCCTTCAAACATGATTGAAATGTTACCTATCTCTCTCATTTCACTCCCTTCTGTTTTCCTTCCTCATATTTCAGGCGAAACAATCCTAGTGTTACTGCATATCTCTTAAAAATTATTGGTTTGTAAATTGAAATTCAGATTACCCCGATAACAATTATTTGGTGGTTTACTCCATACTGCCGGATTTTTGGCAGTTTTACCTAACAGGGTTTAGACACATTCAACGGCAAGGATCAAAATAGAATTAAAAGTGCATGTGTAGGGATTAAGGCTGTGTTTGGTTTGGTGTTAAACCATCTTCAACGACAAAGCTTCATCTCACAGGAATTGCGTTGAACATGCCTGGAAACATGTGTTTTGAGTAAAACAAACTCACTAAAATGTCTAGTTTTAGTTATAGGGAGTAAAACATAAAAATGGTGCAAGGATAAGGACCAAACGAGTATTTAAACCAAAACTAAATAAAGCACATATAATATAATATAATAATAAATTAAATAAAAATATTAATAAAAAAATTCTGAATAGCAGCTATCTCACAATTTGCCATCCCACTATAGCGGTTTTGGGATTGGCCACTCCATACCACTATCTAGGATTTTGATAACTATGGTAGGCCTGACAGAATATTAAGACATTTATTTTCTTCAAGTTCAGTCATTATTTGTTTGCACTATACAGAGACTCTCTTGGGGTAATGGTTCGTCACGTGTACCTGACATTAAATAGGTGGAGTCTATTTAAAGTATTTGATGAGATAAACTGAGAATTTCAACACGACTTATTGATGTTAAAATTTGACATGAGAATTCCAGTCTTTTGGATCTCTTATTGTTATAGATTCTGTTTATTTATTCAATTAAGTTAAATTTCATAACAAATAATGAATGATAATTTCCATGGACAATGTCAGACCTCAAGATTTTCCAAACTCAATTTTCCAATCTGTCTTCTGTTAAAATTAAAATTTCCTTTCATAGGCAACATGATGATTCTCTTGATGGCAGATGTTCAGTAATAATGTAATATATCAAGCTTTTTTGAAAGAAAAAAAAATTGTTATTCTTTTTAAGTATTATGGCTAAATATGAAGGATATGAATAAAACTTCGTACCCCATTGCTCGGAGGCTCTTCGCTATGCGAAGGTATGGGGGAGGGATGTTGTACGCAGCCTTACCCTTGCATATGCAAAGAGACTGTTTCCGGATTCGAACCCATGACCAACAAGTCACCAAGGCACAACTTTACCGCTGCACCAGGGCTCGCCCTCAAATATGAAGGATATGAATAATGAAGCAAATCTTTTAGCACTAGAAAGTGTTCACCCAAGATCTTGGTTTTTGTTAACAGGCGGCCACACTTTGCTAGAGAAACCATTCAGGAAGTTTGAGTAATTATATTCAAACAAGTGGACCCTATTTTATTTTATGCGACTATCCATAAAATCTCCCCAATCAGTTTTATGTTTTGTCATTAAGTCTAGTGATAGAAGAGGAACACTAATTGATAAAGTAATAAAATATAATATTGAATACTGAAATCACACACAATGCAACAATACACTTGCTGTCCCAGAGACAAAATAGTCTCATACAAAGAGTATTCTCTGTTCACAAACAGCAAATAACTACACACTTCCTAGTTACACAACCTACTATAAGATATATTCTAATACTCCTAATACATAATTACCTATGATTGTTTTTTTATGCATAACTGTCATACAGTTTCTAGTACAAAACTGCTTCTAGTAGATTTGCTATCAGATATATACTTCTAAATCTTAATACATAATTATCAGCAGTTACTTTCTACACATAACTATCATCCTGCAGTTTCTAATACAAAATTGCATTCTAATAGATTTGCTATTACAGAACCAGTTATTTTCTCACTTATACTCCTAATTATTAATTACGTCCAATCTATTAATGGAGCTAAACTTGGATCTTAGTTCCCATTATCTACACGTCAAAGCCAGTAGACCTAGCATTTTTTAGGGAATTAACGAGCATGCTATAAATATATTTACAATTTACATTTAAGACTAGAATCTCTTGCACCTTATCTAGGCTTTGAAAAGCCTATTAAATAGAATTTTGACTACAGGCTACCTTCATTAATTTGCTTTTAAGTTCCAATACTGCTAAAAAGACATGTTTGAGAAATTATTGGTACTGCTTGATCTGGATGGCATACTTGCCCTTTATTGAATTTGAATTGGATTTGACCATGCCTTTTACTTTGGCAAGTAGCTATATTTGATGATGGATAATGTACAGGGTGCTTTAAAACTTCTCTTATTTCAGTGCTAAGGGTCATGGCTTCATATGCTTCTGTTTTTTTTTTTTTTTTCAAATCTGAAGGACCATATAGATATCAATTATCAACGACAAAAAAGTATGGTTCATATATTCATTGAATGATCATTATTGAAGTAATGTTATTTTCATTTTTCCTGCACTTCCTCTTATTCTTGAAAGATTTCAACTCTTGAATTTGTTTTAGTTATTGATGGACTTTCTATGTTCATTGTTGAAACTTGTAGAAGTCATGCTTGCTTTCTTTAGGGCCTTCTTGGTTCCTTGGAAGATTTCAATTGTAGAAATTGTTTGTATGTTTCTTTCTACTATCTTTGGCTTTTGATGCTTTCTGTGTTTCTCATCTGCTGACTCAAACAAAAGTCACCAAATTTCTAATGAAACTATGATGCTAGATGAAACATTGGCCATCTCTGCCACTAAATGTGGTATGCGATTTATCCATGCCAAAATTCTATCTTCACAAGTGAAATAAAACTTCAATCTTCTTGCCAGGAACATTAATTGTAAAATGTAAAGGAAGTCAAATCTTGTGGTGTATTACAATTTGATAAGATATTTATCCCTGATAATTTTGAAATTTCAAAGAGCAAGGCTTGTTGTATTGTTTGTGGAATGTGTGTTCCACTGTTTCTGCACTTGATAGCTTGTTCTTAAGTTGGAGTTTAATTTAGAAATCTTTGTCCATGTATGAGGCATTCTTTTTCTTTTTGTTCTTTTTTAAAAAGAAATATATTGCCACTTCCAAATGTCCTGGAAGTTACTTCTATTTTCTTTTCGTGACCTTTTGCTGGAGCTACAATATAGTTAGCATCTGCTATATGATATTACTTATCAGACGCCATACACTTGAGCATGCTTTCATTTATTTATTTTTAATGTTCTTGCAGGTATGAAGAGTTTTTTCAAAATTGCAGCATTTTGTTGAATAGAAATGATGTTAAATATCAATTAATGTTTTGTGACAGTTGAAAATGTTATATTTGATTATAATGAACTTACGCAACTGTCCATCACCATTTTTTAGAGTTCTTTATATAATTATATGTACATTATTGCTTCAATATTTCCTGAATTTTGTTTTTATTGACTGTGACTCGTTCCCTTCGTCTCTTCTACGCCATATCCTACTTCGTTGTGTTAGCCTAATCCTTCTGCTGCATCGGTAGCAAAGCTACAATGCACTTGGTCTTCACCCTAGTTGGTAGAAACACTCTTCTGTAAGTTAAAATTTATTGAAAATTAAAATTTTACGGATTTCATGTTTTATTTAATGAATTCTTCATGATTATGTACTTTTCAATCAATTCTAACATAGTAAAGAATGTGTTAGAGGGTGCATTGTGAGTATTCCTTATGCAATCTGAAAAATTGGAACAGAAGACACCTACATCACCCCGACCATTACTTTCGTAGATGGGACTCATTCTATTCTTTTTCTCCTAAGAAATTCGTTAGTTTTCCTTGTTCCAATGGAAGCGAGGGGTAGTCTTCAGTCCTGTGCTGAATCAGTAGGTTCAGGACACGTTAGTTTCCCTCACGCTTAATGCCATTTGTTAACTTTACAAAGCACTTGTCTAATGGTTAGTTTGACTAGAAAGGTCAACTTGTTCACCCCCAAAATGGTGGCATTAACTTTGCCATCACTATAGGACCTTAGGTTCTGAATGAATATAGGTCATAGGTGGTGTCTAATCCTTTGTTGAAAAGTTTCAATGTTTCCTTAAGTCGTGGCACGCACTTTGCCATCAACTGAGGATACTCATCCTGTGTAGAGAAATCTTTGTGGAGTTATTTGGCCAATACCAATATAGTATTGACTCAGTTTGTTCAAAGATGATGTCATGTCTTGGAAGTGATAGATATTATGAAGGTGCTTATAACATACAATAATTAATAAGTTCCTCGTTGCGTACCAGTTAATATAAACCTTGGATATGTTTATTAAAAAAAATCAATAAACAGATAAATGACACCTGATACTTGATAGAGATGGAAAGATGAAGTTCTGAATTTTGTGGATTAGTCCCCATATAAAATTCTTCAGGGGTTAGAAGGAACCAAATACTAATAATTTAAAGAAAAAAGCGGTCTAATTCTAAGATCATGATAAAAGTTTTTAACTAATCATTGAATTAAATGTTTTAAACTTAAATTATAAATACTAATTAAGTATTAATAATAGTAAGTTATATTTTATTAAATAAAGACTTAAATATATTTTGATCTATTATGTTTAAATTTATCATTTGATTTCTGATAAAAAAAAAATTTCACATTTATTCTTTGATAGTTAAAAAGTTTTATTTTAGATATTTTGTGGTGATTTAAAAATGATAAGTAATTATTTCAAAATCAAATACAATTTTTTTTTTGCAATTAAAAATTGCTAGAATCAATTAACGTAAAAAAAAAAAAAATCAAAACAATCTAATGGTCCATGATGACCTACTAAAACTTTCTCTGCTTCTCCCTTTTTGGTGCTTCTGCCAGGACATGCTCCCCTTGGAAGTGATCGAGAAGTCGACAATGGCCTCACCTCGGTCATCGCCTAGAAGTGCTCCACTTTGTAGGAACTCCAACTGCAGCGCTACAGCGACAACATTCTCCGCGGGATTGCCGCTTGTGGGAATCTGCAGATTCTGAGGTGACCAGATCTAATCCACAACGCCTCCGACCACCATAATCGCGAGCGCCACCACCACTGTCCCACGGCGAACTAACCCATGTTTGGCAAAGATGTCTTCATGTGTGCGTCCCCTGTGTTGCCGGAAGACATCAATGGGTCGCTCTCTCTCTGCCCCCTTCGTCCTCCATCTTGTGCACGCCGTTGGTGTAGTTGGAGAGCATGGCGTGCACAGCCTCGCAAAAGCCCCCAAACGGGGAGAAGTGGAGAAAATTCTAGTACTGATAATGGCTCATTGGATTCCTTTAATTGATTTTGGTTTTTAATTATTATAAAATTTAAATTTGATTTAAAAATAAATATTGATAGTTTTTAGTTGTCATAAATTATATTATTAAATATTTAATGGATAAGACCTCACGGTGGGATTTAAAATATTTTTTTTAAAATATCAAGAAGCAAATACAAAAATATATTTAAACTTTATATAAATAAAAGTGCTAGTAAGTTGGCGTGTTATCTAATAATCTTTGTTACAATTTTTTTCATGGAAATCTATTATCACGAACTCTTAACAATTTTTTTCTCTGTTACAAACTCTTGACAAATTTGGACATAAAACAATTTTTTAATATGAAAACTAAGGTAGTTTTTCCATTACCTTGGGAAGGCTAGATGTTGTTATTATTTTAATCTCATGATGTGAACACAAGTTAGTGATCGTTTGACAGTTCTAGACAAACCACTCCTCTTTCCTCATCCACACTAAAAGGATTGCATTATTTTATTTGACATGCCATCATATATTGAAATGAAAGGATTGGGAGGAACAACATTTTCATAGGTATATAATTTTCATTTTTTTTTCTACTTTTAGATGCAATAAAAGGGAAAATTGAAAAATAATTACTTATGTCATTTCACAAATGTAGTTTTTATTACGTTTACTGTTTTGAGTAAGCTTGCGGATTATAATTAACTATGAATCTTGTATATATTGTAGAACCTAAGAAGGAATCTTAAGAATGTGATGGAACCCGTTGAATTGCCTTCTCGGAGTAATACTATTTGACTCAATTATTTGTTAGGCATTAGTTTTTTATTGTTCATAGAAAAAAAAGATTTGAATCTTACTTTCATCACATTAATTATTTGTGATCAATCAATTGATTTTTTAGCATTAGTTTATGATTACAATAACTTTTTTATTTTTAAGTATAATGAGAAATTGGCTTTTTAACTAATGAAAGAAGGTCTGAAAACAATACGAGTAGAAGTGTAATTTACCCAAATTCACATTCGTTGATGAGTTAACACTTATCATCTCAACAACTAGATTTTTTTTTCTTAAAAGAATTATTTAACAAAAGCCATTCAGGGCAGTACACTTGGTCACTGGTTAGGTATGTGAATAGAAAAATGGCATTAAACATGATGTATTCAAAATGTGATAAAAAGCAAAAATATCTGTATAATGTTTTAGTGGTTTTTTCTTACTTGACATGAATAATTTTATTTTGTAATTATTGAAACGAGGTATATTATTATAAATAATGAAGTTCTTTTTTTAAATAACCTGTATATTGAGAACTCAAAGGTATTTAGGATTAGAAATAGAAGAACTAAAATTTAATATATAAAATTTTGTTTTATCAGTATTAATTTTGAATATCTAATTAATTGATATTTTATTAAGTGAAAATGTAGAAATTCATGAATTAAATTGAGTGCTTCTAATATTGTATTTTTTGTGTGTGTTGATCTAATATTGTAATTTAATTCTAGAATATTGAAACTGAGAATAAGCAAAAAATCAATGCTACCAATTTTTACATCAGATTTTTGCATTGCGATGGGATGGGATGTTAAATGTTTTAATTACTTTTATCTCATGATGTGTGGACATTGGTTTGTTGTCTCCGTTTGACGGTTTAAGACAAACCACTTTTTTTTGCTCGTCCACACACACAGCTTGTGTGGAAAATAATAAAGAGAAGAAAATGATTGTATTCATTTTTTTATTTGACATCTCATTATATATTGATGGAAGATTTGCGAGGAACAATATTTTCTTACTATATTATTTTTTATTTTAAGTGCAACAAAAGGCAAAAATATATTCTGTAAACTATAATATATTTAAAGTACATTTTATTCACTACCAAAAAAACTCACATTTTATTTATAAAGCTTCAATTTCGTACATTTGACATTATAGTTAGTTGTATGCATTCCCCCTTCCCCCTCTTCCATTCTCACTTCCAATTATTAAAAAGTTTGGTTTTGACTTTCGAAGTATATTTTTCTTAATATAAAATTTCAATAATTATTAATTACATAAAATATTTAATTTTAAAATAATAAAATAGCATATTATAAAATGGGGCACAATTTTTTTACAATAATAAAATGTCATAACAAACCTCATAAACTAAACTTTAACTGATGCTTCACACCATTCTGGAGATTAACTTTTATTTTAGATGATGCTGAAGATTAACTATGAAGTAGTATAAAAATGTACTTTTAATGATCAGTTTGCACATGTCATTTTGCTAATGTAGTTTCTATCACGTTGACTGTTTTGAGTAAGCTTGCATATTATAATAATCTATTAGTTAATCTAGTATATATTTTAGAACCCTAAGAAGGAATCTTAAGAATGTGAAAGAATCATTGACTTGCCTTCTCGCAGCACTATTTGACTTGAATTTGATTAATTTGTTAGGCATTAGTTTATGACAGCTATAACTCTCTTTTACTTTTGAGTAATGAGAAATTGCCCTTTTAACTAATGAAAGAAGGTCATGAAACAATACGAATAGAAGTGTAATTAACACAAATTCACTTTGGTTGATCAGTTATCACCTCAATAATTACATATTTCTTTTCAGGAGAATTAGTTAAGCAAGCCATTCAGGGTAGTATACTTGGTTTGGTAGGTGAGTGAAAAACTGGAATTAAACAATATGCGTTTAAGTAGTGATAAAAGTTATGAACTTTTTTTTACAGCATAAAAGTTATGAATTGAAAAGCCAAAACATTTGTATCATGGTTGTACTTTTTTTTTCCTTTAAAGTTTTACCTAATAGAATAATCTTAATCATTAAAAAATTTGGCAAACTGTGACGCGTGCAATCTTTGAAAATAAATTGCTCATTATTACACTATAAAAATGGTTAAGAAAATAATCAATAAAACTTTTATTACTTATCAAGGTAAGAAATACTTAATAATATTAAATTTTATATTTTATTGAAAAGTAGTTTTAATTTTTAATAATTCTTTCTAAGATAATAGTCAACACTCAACACAATTTGGCTAAAAAAAAACTCAACAGAACTACTATTAAAAATAACATTGCAGATGTATAAAAAATTAAAAATTAAAAATCACGCGACCATAAATGTGTTCAGATCAACGAAATAAGGAACAATTAATGTCCCAAACACTTTTTTTTGGCTAAAATATTAGTGCAAGCGCACATGATTCTGTTATAGGAATTCGTTCTCATTAGAATTTCTTTGAGCTTAGAACTCATAGAAGTGATTAAGACAAAAAAATTTATCTATAGTGATTATAAGACAATTTTTTTTTATCTGTAGTGATTAAGACAATTAAATAAATTGAAGGGAAATATGTTAAAATCATGCTTACTTAATGAGACACATAGGCTAAACAACACTAACATTACACATTATGTAAAACGAGACAAATCCTTAGAGGAAAAAAAAAAAGAATGAAAATTGGAAGAATGAGAGCTACCACCAAACAATAATAATTCAGAAAAAAGAAAAAAGACAACGGGATAAAAATGAAATGAAACATTTCAAAAGTGTTACAATCATAAGGGGGACCAAACAATAATAACAGTGCTTTTGGCTCTGTTATACTATGTGTCGGTGCACAATATCTCTCACCGCGTTAACTAATTATATAAAATTGGGGACATAAATACAACTCATGCCACTTTATTAGACTTTACAACGCCAGAAAATAATATTCCTTTTAATAAACTGAACATAGAAAATTACTAAACGAATAAATTATTGATGAACTCAATTAAAAAAATGATAATAATAATAATAATAATAATAAAAATAAAGAGAGTAGAGTTCGTCATCGTGATTCCAAATCCAAAAGTTGTAGAAGAAGAAGGTATCCCTTCCCTCACCAATGTGTTTGCACAATCATTTGACTTTGTTTGCTTTTTTCTTTTTAATTTTAGTACTAAATTTATATAACGCCACGTTAAAATTGCATGGAAACAAGTTAACCCACAAAAAGAAAAGACATTGTCTATTTAAAACCATGAGTCGTGTTTTCATCAATTTGCTTACACTTTAATTTATCTTTATTATCCCATAAACTGTTCTTTCCACCAAGAAAAAAAAATAAGTATTATATTATAAATTTCGGAAAATGGTAAATACAGAGGGTTGAATATTATAAAGAAATTAAAAATCATAAAATAATTTTTAAAAATGAGCGTTGAAAAATAAATTAAATTTGAGTTTAATAAGCATTTACTTTGAATGTAAAAAATTCCACACTATCAATCAACAAAAAAAATTAATTTTAACATTTTTTAAAAAAAATTAATTATTACAAAAATAAACAATCAATCCATTAATAATATAAAATATTTTTATATTTTCATCCAATTTATAATTATCGTATATTATAAATAAATAAATTTTTAAAATAAGCACTTTTAAAGTCAAATCTATCACAATATCTAAAAGAAAATTATACTTGGTTTACATATAAATTCAACTTTGTTATAACAAATTTATTATTTTTCCATCACTTTTATTTATCTCTTTTTAATAATATCTATTTATTTCTTACTTTGTTCACAGTAAACATTGACTAAATTTTGGTTAAAAATCTCACCTACTTGAGGAATTACAGGGTTCACATTGACACTCATTTCAACCAAAAAGGAAAAAAAGCAAATAACAAGAAATAGGGAATTCCATTGCAGGAGAAGGAGTGGTGTGCGTGGAATAAAGTCAAATTCCTGTAGAAAGAAAGAAACTCCGTTTTTTTTCATTTTTAATTTTCTTTCTGCCAAACCAAAATAAAAATAATCACACTCATAACCAACCTTCCTTGTATAGTTTTCTTCTTCTATCCATCTTCAACTTTCCTTTTCTTTTCTCCCTCCAAGATCACATTTTTCTTTGACCCTTTTGCTCCCTGTATCTAAAATTCCCCTCTCCACCCACTTTCCCTTTAAGTCAATTTCATGCTTCTCTGTCTCAGATCCTAGATCTTGCTGTCGGTGGGTTGATCGGAGTAGATGTCGCCGTCAAACGGGTTGCAGAACGGCGGCGGCGGCGGTGGTAATGGGGTGAGTTATATAGAGCACCAGGTTTCAAAACTTGACACTCTTGCTGGTGTGGCAATCAAGTACGGTGTTGAGGTAAATTACTATTTGTTTTTTTTTTCCCTGTTTTTTGTTTTGGATATTCATTTTATTTATTTTTTTGTTTCTGACCTTGAATTGGTTCAGGAATGGTGAAGTTGGTTGCTTTTTATATTTTTCTGTTTTGGGTTTTATAGGTTTTTCATTTGTTCTTTTTAGGGGGGGCTAAATTGGTGTTTATTTTATAGGGTTTTAGATGTATATGGACAATAATACAAGATACAGATTTTGTGTTGTGTTGTGGTTTTCTAAATTATCAATTTTTTTTTTTTTGGAGGGGTGGAGGTTGTGTGTTTTGTTTTGTTTTTTATCCTTTATTAGGGGTAAGCTGATCTGACAACCGTTTGAGTTAAGTGCCTCAATTTTTCCTCTAATGATTAATAATGCCAACGGGGGGAGAGTCTCTGAAAGGGGTTGAACTTTTAGTTTGGATAGTTCTGGTTATTTGGAAGTATTTAATCCGTGCTTTCTTTTGTGTTCCATTCTCCATTTTTAGGATGTTTTTGGTGAATTGGGGAATGGGAACAGGAATGATGGTTTTTAGTTTTGGCAGTTGCTTTTTGGGAGAAAAAGTTGGGAAATTTGGGAAGAAAGAATTTATCCCCTCCCATCTGACTTTGGCCTGAAAGATGGGAGGAGCAGGTGTTTCGAAACTCATGCATTGAAATCACTTCTGAATTTGTCATTTGTTCTTTGCATTGGTCAAATATTTACTTGTATGCTTTACCTATCACTTTTATGGACACAATGTATTGTCTTGTAGAAATGCCTTTATAAGAGACATATATGATTTTATAACATGGAAAATCACTTATGCTAATGGCAGTATACACTTTTTGAGATACATACACCTCACCCTTGATTGTTTACGAGTGTCAATAACTTATGTTATGTAGGACCAACAAGCTAAAATACGTAGTAGCTGATGTGATGTGCATGCATGTATTGCTCTCCGATAACATGATACTGAAATCTTCCGATAAAATTTCCTTTTAATGATTCAGGTAGCTGACATCAAAAGGATGAATGGGTTAGCCACAGATCTTCAAATGTTTGCACTGAAGACATTGAAAATTCCATTACCAGGACGTCATCCGCCATCTCCTTCTCCTGGTCCACATGAAGAACCTACAAAATCAGGGTACTACTATCATACTCATTTCAGTTTTCTTCCCCTTGTCATGCTGCAATAATTAAATGTTTTTTTCTGGAATGCTTTGCAATGTCCTCTATGATATAACTTACAATTACAAGATACCTCTATGTAGTGTATTATCCACCCATGAGAACCTACTCCTTTTAGATTTTGACTGCAGTTCTTGCTTCTAATTTGAAATTAAAAAGGCTTAGGTATCAGCTATTTAGGCTGAATATTTTAAGTACAATGAATGTAATAATTCAATAATTAAGTTTAAGATTGATGCTTAGAATTTGTTTCAGATACCAAAGCTTCACCAACCAGTCACTTTGATTTAAAATTCTGTGCTGGATAATGGAAACTCATTTTTAACTGAAACTCATTGCAGAGATGCTAGCAGTGAGAGGAAACCCCTACGCATAGGTCAATCTGCCATGAAGGAACCTCTCCAGTCCTTAAGACTGAAACCACCTCAACCGAATATTTCTCCAGCTATGAGCATTTTACAGAAATTCTATGGCCTCAAATCTTCAAATTCAAGAGATACGTTGAATGGAACAGAAATGGCAGTTTATTCATCCTCAACTTCTGATCATTCTAATGGGGAATGGCTTCCCAAAGCCTTGCCAATTTCTGACCTGCCATCAGCATCAAATGATTACCCCAGGTCAACAAATTTAGTGTATGATCTACTGACCGGGGATGATGAATATGTGCCTCTTGCGGAAATTGGGGATGCAGGAGCTGAGAAGTCTGATGAGAAATCTGTCCGAAGACGTCAGAAAGCTGAAGTTGATAACGGAGCCAGTACCCCAGAAAAAATTATGAAAGAAGGAAATGGTAATGGATCAAATGGTTTTTCTTCAACTGGAAAAACATTAGCCATGAGGCCGAAATCGGCTAGTCGAGCAGCGCTGTTCCCTGAGTCAGAATCAGGATGGTTAGATTCAATTCCAGTGGGGTTGGGAGAATCTATATTTACTGATGGCTTCTCCGGAGTGCGCAAATCGTCGAGCGCATCAAGCCTCAGAGAGCAGGAAAAGAACAATTCAGCAGCAGCCTGGCCACCTGCAATATGGGGCTTGAAACCTGACTTGCAAGCAGCCATTTCGAAACCTATCTTTGATGGTTTACCTATCCCAATATCCGGCCGCAGAAGCAAAGCTGCCCTGGATTAGTGTAAAATTGTTCCCCTTTTGAGCAAAATATTTTTTGACATTACACAAACAAAAAATTGCAACAAGATGCAACTATTTTGGGTTAGTAAGCCTTGGAAAGAAGGAAAAGGAAAATGAAAAAGAAGAGGAAAAAAAAAAAAAATACACAATTAGGATATTTATTCCAGGCCTAGCAAGGGGTAGATGACCTTCTAAGAAGAAAAGCTTCAGCAGTAGCAACTGAGGAGAAGGTGCATGAAAACGGTAAGCAACTGATTTTTCTATTGTACCAATAATAATGTAATTGTGTCCAACCCCACCTGGATGATAAAAAGTTATTATTTACAGATTGATTATTTCCTTTGTTAAATGATCGAGTCAAGTAAGTGAAAGCCATTCTGTTAAGTGGTTAACTGTATCATGTCATAATTATTATTATTATTGAATACATTGTGCAAGTATTTATCATTTTTTTTTCTTGAGACCCATTATACTGCAATACCATTTAATTTGTGTTAACCATGTTTACATGGGTACTCTTCTAGCTCCGTGGCTTGTACTATTCAATTGGATTAGTTCTTTTACTCACGTTGATACATTTGAGTGTATTCTCATCCATCCATGTAATAATCAAACCTATCAAGCACTCCATCTTATTTTGTGGTTTTGCTAATTGATGTGTTGATTTTTGCCAGTCTTGAATTCGAAATATATGATGAATATAAATATATAACAGTTCCATGAAGTGGTTCTTCCAATCATGCCTACATTGTACAAGATCTTTTATCGTGTCCATACGCAAAGTAGGGGGGGGGGGGGGGGGGGGGGTGCTTTTTGATATAAATGTGCTTTCAAAACCGATTTAAGCAAGGACCATTTTATGAAAAAGATTGGCATGAAAAATTGTCTTTTGGTGGAGAAGCAATGCTAAAAATTGATTTGAAAGCAAATTACCTCCAAAGCAGGGATTACTCACATGCATGTTCCCCCTTTCTATTACACGTTATAATGACAAAGGCACATGGCTGAATCACATTACCGACCCGCTGAGAAATATGATCATTGTTGAAATTGAAGATCTGTGTGACCCAAATTATTAGATAGCGATTAGCTGTATGAAATCTAAGACGCGTACATGTTTTAATAAAATAATTATAATATTTACTTTCAATAATTTTAGGAAGATTCTTCTGGTGTCAAACAAGCTATCAGATTCTAGTTGGTGTGCTTTGCACCGCACGTCACTAGTGATTTTAATATATTGATATTTTTTTTCTTGGATAAACCAGTTATTGAGATTTAAAAAGAAAATCTTGAGTAAGGTTAAAAACATTAACCCCCAAAAGCAATTTTTTTAATAAATAGCATAATCTTCTCGTTTCCTTCATACAACGAGCCGAGTGACATCAAATAACCCAAAATTTGAACGAAATATCAGGCTATTGGCCACTCCTGTACGATTCAGTTAGTTTCTACACAGTTCTATTCCGGCCACCTTGTATAATTTGTGTCAAACAAGTGGTACCAAGCCAATAGGTTAAGTTGGGAAGTTGACAAAAAGTCATAAACCTGTAACATTTCAAAAATCCACAAATTACCTCAACTAATTCTACATCAAAAATAGTCCACAACCTGTAACATCTAACAGATTTTCAGCGCTCAAGTTCACTAGAATGCTATCATTTCCCGAAGAGTAGTCTTTGTTTTTTGGGGCTGTTTTTTTAGAGTTACCATCTGTTTTTAGGTGGTTTCACTTTATAAATACGAACTATCCAATTCTGTGTAGTGAAAGCCTCTTCCAAGTACTCAAGCTTTATGTCTTTATTTCCAATTTCAACACCTCTAGCACGATCATACCTGTCATTGCAAGATACACGTTATAAATAGATAAATAAATCATATACATACTTGAAACAAAACATGTTAACACGCATACACAATATTCCCAAATTATTATCTTGCCTGTTTGAAATCCTCATTCTGGCTTGTCATTGGACATGGTTAATAAAAGAAAAATGTACAATATTTCAAACATATTAACAGGCGTACATTCAATATTCACACATTATCTTGGCAATTTGAAATCCTCAATCAGGTTTGTCATTGGACAAACAATATGAATATAGCCACTGGTATATAAGAAATCACAATCAATGCCTTTGAAACATCTGGTTGTGAAATTTTAACAGGTTTGATATGAGGCTGAATTTTGAATTCAAGAGGTTGAGAGTAAATATCTCAATCTAACTGCCCATAAAACTGAGTATCAAATTTTAACCTTAATTTATCCATAACATAGGCTACCTATCATATCCTTATATGAAAATATTATATCAAATACAAATCCTCAGAAACTTATCCAAGTCCAAGAAAATGAAAACATATATCGGATATCAACAGAAAGCATGATTTCCATATAGCTAATTAAGTGGCATAGATTCTTCATAATCCCTTTGTAAATAACACTAATGCAAGGGCCCCTAAATTTTTTGGAATTTTATTGTTAAACTGTAGCAACAATAGGTGCTATGAAACTTACCCAGGTGGTTTGCCATATTCTGTTGTCAGCTCCCCAAACCGATAATAAGACAGCTTGTACCTAAATCATAAATGAAGAAAAATATAATTAAATACATTATGTATCCATTTATTCCATGCCTTTACATATAATATGGTATCCTGAAGTCCAGAATAGTTTCCTGTTTCTATTCCATTTTTCAGTGCTTAAAAAATAGCACCTGATTCACACTGGGGAAGCACTAGGGTAGCATTTGGCTCACTTTTAGGATCTTAAAAGTTACTTTAAAGTAAAAAATAAAAGCTTTAAAAGTAAAATTAAATCTGATTGGTAATTATATAATTTTTTAGCTTCAAAGTTACTTTTAAATTGAAAACAGTGTGTTCTTGCGTCTTGGGATTTGACAGTCACTATTTCTATATTTTTTTTTGAACAGAGTCACTATTTCTATATTGTTATACCAAAACCAACAGACCTGTGTGCATACAGATTTGCTGGAACTTAAAAGATAATTCAAATGCCAAGCCCAACTAGGAGTGCTAAAAAACTTACATAAGACAGTTCAACATCTTTGGAGCTGCTCCTTTATCTACACGATATTCTCCATTGACAAGGTAATCAGGCTCCTTTATCACAGGAAAAACTCCACCACCAATTCTCACCATCCAAAGAAATCTACACAAAAATTGGGAATATCATACAAAAGCACTGGAAGCATTGTAGAAGGGTAGAGAAATACTTGTAAAAATCAAAATAATGAACAAATAAAAAATCAGAGGAAAAACTGAAATGTTTATATCTGGGACATGATCAATAAATATATAATTATACCTTCAAAACTGAATAAAATTTTGCAGCAGAAAAAACTAACAACATACTATCCAAACTCAATCCAAAAAGTCAGTAATTAGAAACTTAGAGATGTTTTTGCAAGCCAAAACAGTAAATCTACCTAGTACCTACAAATGAGAGAAATATATGAACCAAGTTTTCCTAGTTCGTGTTTTCATTCAAATGGCCTGTCAATCTAATCTGTCTGCATCAACTTGATGATGGAATGTCTATAACTTTATTATTTTTTAAAAACTACGAAAGCTAGTAATAGCATATGAAAGGGGGGCAGGGGGGTAAGAAACAAAATAAAGAATGAGGACAGAGTAAAAAATAATACACCAACTTTTGAAGATGAGAATGATCGGTCTCAAAAATAGAGAAAGAGTAATGCTACCTACACAATACAAAGGGCTTGAGCTTAGGGTGACTGCACTTAAAATATCTATATGCTCAACAACTCTAATGAAACCACATTCGCAAGTTTTGTGCAAAGCTCTGAGTGCAAGGATTATCTATGTAGCATTTTTCGTAAAGAAATGTGCACATGCATTGAGGAAATGTGGAGTGTAAAAGCAAAACATTACTTCATATGGCCTTACTTATTGATATCATCAGAAGAATAACCAGTAACACCACCGAACACAACTAATACATAGTCAACATCAAGTGATCTCATTATGTCATAAGCCTCATCCTCATAGGATGACATTGCTCGCCCAACAGTAGCTATGTGTGTGTTGTTCCAGGTGTTATTGTCAACAATAACTGTTCTGTTTCCCATGGCAGTGATTTGATAGCCATAATCCCACCATGACATCACCTTGGCATCTTGTGGAGTGTTCTGGCGAAGCCAAAAGTAAGCTTCACGATAATCATCAAAGATGACCCTGTTGCCATGGGCACCCCTCGCAGCCAAGACAATTGAGGGAGATGAGTAAGCCTCTGATGTGACCCATGTGCAGTGAATGGCATATCTACTGAGCAAATAGAAAGCACCAAGGAGTAACACAATAGCACCATTCTTTTGGAAAGGCTGGGAGTTGTCAACTACACCCTGCACCACATCAGTAATCATACACCTATTATTAAATTGTCACATCAACATTCACCGCAATAACATTAAGACACAAAAACACCATTCTAATACAATATTTATAAGATTCTAGCTGAAAAAAGATGAACTAATGAAGTTAAAAACTATGACATAATTGTTGTGAAAGAACACAACAATTATAGTACCTGTTATTAGGTGCACATTATGGCATTTGAGTAATTACTTAGTTTATAAATACCAAGCAACAACTGATTCATCTTTCTTATAATTAATGAAATGGAGCAAGTGGACAAAATTGAAGGATAGGTAAACCATTTACTGGATTAGCATGTGATTAAAAAGAGAAAAATTGAACACAATATAATGCAACTCATCTGAAGAAGCCTTTTGCTCAACAATCTACTTAAAAGAATCTAACCTTGGCAGAACTTTTTGCAGAGCTAGTTCCTTTTGTAGATCCACTTTGAACAGCTTGGCTTTTGGCCCTCACTACCCGAGTCAAATTCTTCACAGTGGCAGAAACCGCAATAGCACTAATGAGGCACACAGCAGGGGTAGCAACAAGAATCAACCGAACCATAACCCCAGCAAAATACATGCTTGTAAGACCATACATAACTAAAAAGATTGTGGCATCAGACAAGCGCTTGAAGCAAAAATAGAGGCCAGCAGGGAAAAGGAATAGCAAGATATGGAAATCAAACATGAAGGATGACCAAGCAGTTGGCTGATGCTCAGAGACAGATGCAATAATCGGAATGTGATCCTTAGCATAGGTTGGATCAAGCAAAGAGTAAAACCTTCCAGTCCACGGAGATATATAACCAGATGCTGTGCCCACTCCCAAAGCAACAGCACCAACAGCAACCGCACTAGTCACAGTTATCCTCAAAAATGCCTGAAACAACTTGGTGTCACTAAGCAAATGCCTCACCCAATCCAAGAAGAAAAACACCTGCGGAAACAACCCAAGTTAGACCTTAAAGAGAAAATCACCTTCCATAAAAGGACAAAACTTAAGTACAGTTCCTCATGTGCTTTCACTCTTGTTCTCCAATCAAAATTGAAGTTTCACCTTAGCAATCTAAATTGACATTTAATGCAAACAAATATTTATTATCTAGATTACCTAAGTGAAATTCTAGTTTTGATTCAAGAACAAAGGTTTAAATTACAATCCCGACTCCCTCATAATCCTTGATGTTGAAGGCAAATGCAGCCATAATCGTTGTCGTAATCCTAACATTGCAGGAAATTGCAGATAAATGCTATCACAATTGCGATCATAAAAATCACAAAAACCTTGCCATTGTGGCCACAATTGCAGAAGTGAAGATCCCAAAAGCCTTGGCATTGTAGTCAAAATCACAATCTCACACAAATGCTGAAAACCATGACATTGCAGCCAAATTGCAGTCGCAGACTGTCAATTATGGTGCAGAAATCCCAAAAGCCTTGACATTGCAACCGAAATCACAGTTGCACACAGTTCACTAAAACCTCATCAGAACTACCTAAAGAACTGCATCTAAACTTCTGTCCAGCTAAAATCCTACACTCATTTGTCCAAAAGTTCCTGCAACATCAAAGATCACAACAAAACTGTGACCGCAATTTAAAACCTTGGCGGCACATAAATCCTAAAAACCTTGACATATTGCAGCGCAGAAATCGCAAAAACCTCGACATTGCAGCTGAAATAGGAGTCACAGACCATTTTCCAAAACCTCATCAAAACCACCTAAAGAACAACATCTAATTTCCATCCTCACTAAAATCCTACACATTAAAAAAAAAAAAAAACAGAATCAACCTGAAGCAAGAAAAACACGCCCATGGCGGCCATGTGTTCGCCGGACTGAACATGCTGGAACCCCACAAACCTAATCTGCATGGCGAGCAGCATCCCCAACACATACATGCAGTTATACGCCACATAGAGCCTCATCGAGTACCTCCCCGTCACAAGCAGCACCAGCACATAAAGCGGCACCAAGTTTATTATAAACACATAACCTCCCCACGCCGACACCATGTAGAAATACCCGAACGCCGAACCCAGGGCCCACGCCAGCGAGCCAGTGTTCACCGCCTTCACAAAGAGGTAGAAGGTGAGCAACAGCGCGAAGATCGCGACGCCCTCGTTGTCATAGGACCCCGCGACGGAGCGGGAGATGTAGCCGGGGCAGATCGCGATGAGCGCGGCGGCGACGATGCCGGCGCCGGAGTCCCAGACCTCCTTCGCGAAGAAGTAAGCTACGAGGGTGGTGTTGGAGGCGAAGAAGGGCGCGGTGAGGACGCAGACCTCGCGGATGTGGACGAAGAGGCGGAGGAAGCGGAGGAGGGAGTGGATGGCGGCGGCGGTGAGCATGAGTCCGGGGTAGAGGGTGCCGCCGATGATGCGGCCAAGCGGGTACCATGATTCCGAGTCGAACCAGTTCCAGAACTCGGCGAAGCCGTTGCGAGTGAGGAAGAGCGTGGTGCGGTAGTTGAAGTAGGGGTCGAACTCGTGGATCATGGACTCGTAGCGGAGCACGCTGAAGAGGCGCGTGATGAAGGCGAGAACGTAGATGAGGGAGAGCGTGGCGACGCGGATCAGAAGCTCTTGCTGCTTCGTCTTGAGCTTTAGGGTTTTGGGGAGAGTGAAGGAGGTTTTGAGATCTAGTGCCATTGGAGAAGGTTTGGATGTAACAACCATGGCTGAAATTAGGGTTTCATGGAGAAATTGGGAATGTGAGAGTGAGTGAAATTGGACGAGTGCAGTGCAGTGGATCTGAATCTGAATTGGTGGAGATGGAAGGGAAGAGAGCGAGAAAGTGAAGAAGAGTCAAGAGTCAACGGTTTGTTAATTCCAGGGTAGGATTTGGATAGTGGATATTCCAATCCAAACACTCTACTACTTTTGGAGAGATATAACGTAGGATCCAAACTAATAACTAGTACTACAACACTGAGGTGTATCACTGTCAACACTCTCAATTCTCAACTACTCAGCACATTTCACGTGTTTATTCTTTTTTCTTCAGAGCCAACTAGGGCAGAGTTTTTCTTTTTTGGTGCTCAAATGTTGTTTGTTTACTCCGGAGTTTTAAATAGAATGCGTGGGTTTAAGTTAGACTTAAAAATATTGCTGTATTTTGAATTGAATTTGATTAATTAATTGACTTGGTTAATTGATTTGATTGATTAATTATGTAGCAAACAAATTATTGGATGAGATTACGTGTGTTTAAATCAAATCTAAATTGTAACAAAAATAACAAATCTAAATTACACCCGATTGATCCCTCGTCTCTCTTTCCACACACACAAATATTAGAATTTAAAAAAAATCTGAAATTTTAACTTTAAAAGAGAATTAAATACATTTCAAAACCTTTTTATCTGTAAAAATCAAACTAAAACACTAAACTTTCATAGTAATTCGTACATCATTCTCATTTAAGTGAGTTAGATCTCCTTTCTTTTAAAAGTTTAAAAGAGCATTAAAAAATACTTACAAATTTTAATTATAAATGTGACTTAAAAGCAATATTTGAGAATTTCATTTATTTCTAAATATTAGTCTTTGACTCAGCCAAAAAATACTCCGGATTCACCCATAAATTCTACAGTATTACTAAAATGGATGATTAAAAACAATTCAAAAGATCTGGAATGAATTTATATTCCTAAAATTTGGAGGAAATAGTTCTTTTCAAAGTCTAACAAGAGTTAACATGCAACACCAAAGTGACTAATGGTAGTGTATACATGTCCGTGTATATGTATTTCTTCTCACATGTCACCATAACAAAAATATATCCATCACAATTAAGATTACCACAAACATTCTCAAGCAAAGTTATGAAATCTGATCCGGTCATTGATTCAGTCAAGATAATGAGTCAGTAATTAGTCCACTTTGATTCAGTATATATGTATTAAAAAAATTTAAATTATATATGTATTTATTATATATAAGTATATAACTAACATTATTTGATTAATAATTTTTTTTTCATATTTTAAAATCCTAAATAACAATTAAAATATTAAATTGATAACACAAGTCCTAATTCAATAAGACAATTACACAAGTCTATGATAAATTTTGAAATGAAAACATAAATAGCATCAACATGATAGCATTCATAATTTATATCCTATTTTCTTTTCCCTTTTGAAGGATGAATTTCCCTACGTGCACCTAAACATTATCAGCAAGCTTGATCTAGTGAATGTACAAAATATTCAACTTGAATATGGTCTAAAGAGGTTACAATTAAATTAACTATATGTGAGAGATTGAATACAAGAATACATATTGGACTTTTTTTTATCACTAGAATACATATTGGACTTGGTAAAAAATAAATTTTAAAATAATAATTACCAATCAAATTATAGTTACAAGAATAATGAGAACAAAAAGAAAACTACACTTACACAAAAACACTAAAAAGAAAAGCAAAAGTGTTTTTGTGTGTGTATGTAGTGGGCAATGGACATGAATGGATGAAATGAGGGATGGTGGCAGCGCACTCAGCTAAGCTAGGTAAGTGCATTGTGTAATTTGTTACTTTTTTAAGATTTGTGTACCTATGTGACTCCAAATCTAAGCACATCCGGGTCCATTAGATAATGTAGCTAGAACTAAAAGCTAACCTTATTCGACAAAAAACTAGTAGACCGCGTTAGAGAAGCTTCTGGTTGGGGCTTTCTTTTCCGCTTCCTGCCGTTAGAACTTGTTGAGGGAAATCAAAGAATGAAGAAAAGGGTTGAGAGAAGGACAGATTTTTTAGATTTTGTTCAAAACGGCTTTGACAGTTTTGTAACTTTTCTTTTACGCTAAAATCCATTAGAAACTGACCGGATCACCGGGTTTGCACAAAACCGGCTGGGTCATACCAGGCCAGATGCATGGCCGGTCCATTTAACAAACTGGTCCGGTTATGTCACCGGGTTCCAATCCGACCGAGTTTTTGAATATGTTCTCAAGCATTTGAAGTTGCCATAAATTCATTGGCAAAGGGTATTGTGTTTACAAATCAACGCCAGAAAAACCTGAGTTCAAAGACTGTATCAAACTTTCTGCAAATATAAAGCATCTTGAATTTTATTTTAATGCCCCTCTCGTAACTTAAAAAAAAAATAAAAAAAAAATAGCCCATCATTACCAATGGGAATCAAGAAATTTTGAACAGTTTGTAAATAATCGAAACCAAAATGACTTGATGAAATTAAATGAACCCAAACTATTGAACCAAGCCCCTCTGCTTGAAAACATCTAGCATGGCAGCTCCAATTTTGGCAGGGGACTCCACAACCATGACCCCAGCTTCCCTGAGGGTTTTAATTTTGTCTTGTGCAGTGCCCTTGCCACCCGACACAATAGCTGCACAAGCAAGAAGGATTAATATCACATAAACATGAAAACGTAACTAAACTAGAAACTGATATTGCTTTATTGTTGTGTCACTAAAATTACAATTTTCCCATGCTAACTTCTTCAGTTTCAAAATGCAACGACATTTTACACAAGAGGAACATACAGATTATTAATTACTCAAGTAATCCATCCTAGATGATTAATCCTACTGCCAAATTCTTCCCCAAATCCAATTGAGGGTGGATGAGTGCCTGAGTGGATTTAGTCAAATCGTGACACACATTAAGCTTAAAATATTTTGCATAAGCCCAAGATGCATCCAACCTTATCAAACACAGTTCAATAAGTGGTACAACCTAATTCATGATGAGTCAAGCAACATGCTGAAATGATATTTTCTATCAAAAGCCATCAGTTCCAGAAATTTGGAAATAATCTTACCTCCAGCATGACCCATACGACGGCCAGGGGGAGCAGTTAAACCAGCAATAAAAGCAACAACAGGCTTCTCAGTTCCACTATCCTGAATAGTCATTCATAAAATCAATTTAAGAACTTGTGAAGATAACATTTTGAAAAGACAAAAAGGATAATTATGAGTATGTGTTTGTTCTTTCTCTATAAAATGAGATAATTGGCATAAATATTACCCAGAAACACCTAATAAATGTTTAATTTGTTTACCAAAATAAGGAGATATGCATCCACCAAGACAAGAACTTGAGCAATTAAAAAGAACATTCAAAATTTTCTTTATAAAGAAATGCCACAGCCTACATCCAATTTATATGCTTTAATGACCTCTGTGCCTATAGTCTATCTTTAGCCATCCAAGTATGTCTAAAGCACAACCTCCATCATTTTGAACTTAACATAGGCCACACCATATAACCATATAAATGAATTTATACCTAACAACATGCCATAGTGTTGAAGAATACACCAGAGTTGAGATAATGGTATCAAAATGCTACTAATGTGTAGTGACAAAACAAAATAACAAAAACCGTGCCTAAACTAAAGAAGAGATATTTACAGTTGATCACTAATCCATCAATGCATTTTATGGGGAATAGATATAAGAATATAATATCATAAATGATTTAATTAAAAAAGATAATAGAATTTGGAACAGAATAATAACTCGGCAGGTTATGCACTAAGCAGTTTGCAAATCTCATAGGACCTTTACCACTTGTTGAGTAGAAAGCATAAAGATGGACCTAGAGGGAGGTTGCATCAGGTGTCTACAAAAGAAGGCAAGGAGACATTCATAGAGAGTAAGGAAGGAAATCCACTCAATGGAGAGAATGGAACAGAGGTGGAATTGCTTACGGGAAGGAGAAAGAGGGACTTAACAGAAGGGGTAGCTGGAAAATGGGGAGCAGGATTCTGGTAGGCAGAGGGGGAAGAGAAAGAGAGCATGTGTGAATAAGGAGGGAGAATTTCAGGGTGAATTGGGTGAGGCTGGATAATGCTTTTTGATGTATTCTGCTTATTTTTCCTTATTTCCTATACCATTTTTTTCTACTTTTTCTATGCTTTATGACAGCTTCCTCCGTTATAAGGAGCTAGACCCATTGATAACTATGTTGAGTTTGAATCCAAGCTCTACCAAAATCCCTTCCCCAGAATTATTACTGTAGAAGTTAAGAAGCATATCTTAGTCTGGTTTACTGGTGTCCCTTCCCCACAAGACAGACAAACTCATTTTAATTTTTAGGATACTGATAACTATGTAAAAGACATAAGTTTATGCACAGGTAATAATTAAAAAGGAACCTTAATTAGTGCAGCAGCATCCTCTTCTGCAGTTCCTCCAATCTCTCCTATAAGAATGATACCTGACTTACACAAACAAACAGTAATAATAAATGACATTGTGTCCTTGTCCCATTAGTCCTACAAAAATACTTGTTAGGAAAAGAAACTATGCACAGAAAACATAACCCAGGTTCAGTGGATAAATAGAACACACAGAAATATACATGACAAAAATAAAATATGATAAAGTACCTTCTGTTTGAGGATCTGTTAGGAACTTCTGAAGGCAGTCAACAAAGTTTGTTCCATTAAAGGGATCTCCTCCTATACCCACACAAGTGGATTGTCCAAGGCCAACAGCAGTCGTTTGGAAAACCTGAATAGTTAAAAACAAATACATGGTTTATCCATGGGTAACCATTATTATTGTATCATCAAAACTATTCAAAGGAACTTCAAATTTCAAATGGTAATAATTCCCAAGTGCCTGTTACTAGATAATACACGTGTAATCATGTCAATAACTAATTCTGGAGAAAATAAGCAGTTTGATTATTATGCAAACACTACTGTGGGAAAAACCAAGACATGATAACATCACAAGTGGCACAAAAGATTCACAAGAATGCTAAGTCAGGAGTGGAAAAGTAGTAAATGCACCTTCCACTTAAGAGAAGTAGCATAGCATAGACAAATAATCCTAGTACAACAGGCCAATATTTTGGACATATCAGCAACATATCATTACTCATCAGCAGGGGGCCCTCAATTTGAAGTTTCAGATCTCATCACCAATACACATAAGTCAATCTCATACACTACTGCAACAAAACAAATAGTATTCTCCACATCAAAACAAGCACTCACCGCTTCATATGTCAAGGTACCAGAACGAGAGACAATTCCTATGCGACCAGGCTTATGAATATAACCAGGCATGATTCCAATTTTACATTCCCCAGGCTTGATTATGCCAGGACAGTTTGGTCCTATCAAACGTGTCTTGGACTGCCTGTTAAGGGCTGCTTTAACCCGAACCTGAAATAGAAAAAATATCAACTTCGGCCGTTCAAATCAGCAGCACAGACCCCAAAGTAAACTACACACCAGACTTATATTGCTACATTCCCAAGCTCAAACAAAAGGTTCCACTACACAAGACATTTAACATTAGCACATTGTTGGATCTGGCTTCTCTAAAGTAAGTAACTCACTTTAAAGGGTGAAGTAAGTAATCTCAACCCTGTTTGGATAAACTTCTTCATAAGCACTTATCAGAGTCTTTTTTTAGAAAAAGCTTCTCCTATAAGCTGAAATTAGCTTAGCTTATGCATGAGACAAAATAAGCTTTTGAATAAGCTAAAACGAAAGAACTTCTACAAATTAGCTTATGCATAAGCTAATTTTAACTTATGGGAGAAGTTCATTTCATTTTTCATTTTTATTTACTTCTTCTACAAGTGTTTATAGAGAAGTTTATCCAAACCAGGCAATCATTGATTTAAAATTCAACTGTCAATAGTAGCCACACATGTAATTCAAATTAAAATGTGTTGGAATTACTATACCCTTCCCTCCATTAAGAGGAGCCAAATACATTTCCCCTCTCAAAAACAATTAAACAATATCAAAGGCATCCATTAGCCATCATATAATCTAAGCATTACCCAAATATTCATACAGACTTCATACCAAAACGCAATTAAAACCACAAAAAACGAGAAACCTAAAACAGCAATGCGCATTCCACACATTTCGAATTACGAATTCAGGATTCCAAAACGACTTGCCATATCGTGCTGGGGAATGCCCTCAGTGATGCAGACAACGAGATCCAGTTCAGCCTCCATGGCCTCCATGATGGCGGCCGCGGCGAACGGCGGAGGAACGTAGATGACGGAAGCATTAGCCTTAGTCTCCGCCTTGGCTTCAGCGACGGTGTTGAAGACGGGAAGGCCCAAGTGTTCGGTGCCACCTTTCTTAGGAGTCACACCACCAACCTGATACAAGTTAGGGTTAGCAAAAACGAAAGCGTGCATACGATGGTGGCGTTAACAAGAGAGGAATCAAAAAGACGAAAAGATCGAAAGAGAGAGGGAATAAGGAGCGAACCATGTTGGTGCCGTATTCAATGGCTTGCTCGGTGTGGAAGGTGCCGTTTTTGCCGGTGATGCCTTGGCAGATCACGCGCGTGCTCTTATCGACGAAGACCGCCGGCGACGCCGCCGAGAAGAGGCGGAGGCCGTGGCGGCGCGAGGCGATCGAGGACAGCAATTTGGTCACGGCTTGTCTTCCCATCTTTATGTCTCAGTCGTCGATGCGATTTCCGCGCTGCTCAACTATTGCTGCTGCTTCCCAAACCAAAACCCATCTCCCCTCCTTCTTGGACTTTTTACTTTTCAAAAAACAATAACAATATTTAAAATAAATAAATAATAATTGGTCTCCTATTTTATTCAATTTACCATTTTAATTTTTCTATAATTTTAGCCCAATCCTCAATGTTTTCAACATTTTATCTCTCGTATTTTGAGTCCTTCAAACCCTAGGCTTAACTAGTTAATTCGTTCATTTAGAATAGCTTTTGGTACAAGGAAATTTTTTATGTTATTAGGAGAAAAAAAAAAAAGGTTATCCCATTATATGATGAAAGTTGAACCAAAGCAAGCGGATAATGCTTTAATTAGTCCGCGGTTTAAACAAGTTTTCCAGATTAACGGACCTATCACATACTTTTTAGGCTTAAACATTTTTTTTTGTGTAATTTAAAGTTTTTTTGCTTTTGTAATTTTTTTCTTTTTAGTCTTTATAAAATATATTTATTTTTTCTTTTCATTTTAAAGTATTTTAGATAGTAATTTAAATAATAAAAAATATTTTGAAAAAAAAAACACTTTAAGAAAAAAATAAAATAAACGCATTTTAGAAGGATTAAAACAAAGAAAAAATTATAAAATGAAACTAAAAATATTAAAATTGTAGAGACAAAAAAACAGTAATATTTATAAAAAAAATACCTCAAGTAACTTGGGTTTTTTAAATCATCTTCGCTTCTTTTTTCGCATAAATTTTATAAATTAAGATTGTATATGTTTCTTTTTAATGAGATGTATGATTGAATCATTAAATAAACTTAATTGTAGTGACTAAAAGGGAAAAAATATAATGAATATAAATATAAAAAATGTTACTATAAATAGTGTCAAAAAAATGCTACAGACTATTAAAAAATTATTTAATTAACTACTATTAAGATTTAGTAAATTTTTTAACTAATTAAAAACTAACTTGAAATAACATATCCAACCTAACATTCGTCTTTCCCTTCTGAATTTATTTTAACAAGTTATCAAGTTCACTGATCGTATTTTGGAAAACTAATAATTTAGGTAAATATTTGAAGATTTTAGCATGAATTAATAATGGAAATATATACTGGTTATTAAGATGATCATCTTATATGTATTATTACAGGCGTAATTTACCTAATCAAAATAAAATGAAATCTCATTAGCATATTGTCTCGAGTTATAATAAACACACCTCTGGTTAGCTTGCAATTTCTGTATTGTAAACTATGTTCGCTTATCAGTAAGAAATTTTCAAAACAAGCTAACTCCTAATAAAATATTTCTTGAAAAAAAACATTTATTTAATAAAATAAACAATTTTTTATTTTTTAAATATGTTTATCTAAATTGTTTATGCTTAAAAAAAATATTTTCTTGCTCATTTTGAGAAACAGATCCTACTTGCTTATTAAAAAAGTGATTTTTTAAAAATTCTTATTTTAAAAGTAATTTTTAAAGTTTAAACAAACCAACCTTTAATCTTCGAAGGATCGAACTTAGCCAAACCAGTCAAGTTGATAGCTGCTAGCGAATCAGTTTCACAAATGACTTTTTTGTAGTCTGCATTCTATGCCAAATGTAAGCCATTATAGATACCTTGTAATTCTGCATTCATAATTGCTGAGACCAATTGGTCTCTGCTGATGAACAATGAAGAATACCATATTGTTGATTTGATTTTATGAGAAATATATTTTCATAATTTATACAAATTGAAAATATGATGCATGTCCTTTAATAAGAGTACAAAATGACACACATGCATATGCCTCCTACACATGAGATTAACCTTTTGGAGTACTTTAAGAGGAAACTCAAACGATTGTTATTTCCAGAGAGTGAACTTCAGTTCTATCTTAAGAGTGGGAGTCACTTATCACTGCAATAAAAACAATACTTTCCTTTGGCACTTGGGACAAAATCATATAAAGCACACAATACTTTCACAATGCACATCATAAAGCACGGAAATAGCAAATCAATTAAAATCAGGCCTGAACAACATGCTTTCGTAAAGCCTAGAAATTTAAAGGAAGTAAGGAAACAATAAGAAGAAAGAAGATTCAAACCGACTTCTAAGGGTAACAGGGTTATCTACCTAGCATAATGTTCTGCAATTGAGTATTGAGTCTTTAATCTTATGTTTGGGAAAGTACAAAATTGCATAAGAAGATAAGACATAAAAAAGCAAGAACAATTTATTTTCTTCTTGTAGCAAAAAAAAAAAAAAGAACAATAGCAATTATAATAGTTTTCTACCGTTTTTTTTTTAAGAAATAGTTTAGTCATCTTTCTTTTTTATCCTTAGTCTCTACTCTTGTTTTCAGAATTTGCATATCATTAAATTGTTGCCCAAAGTTCTAAGTACCAAATTGAAAGATAACCACTTCTTTAATCTATGTAGACACTTAGAGGATATTTTACCATACATGCATAAATAAAACTAATGGCTACATTTGGCGTTAAAACTTGTGGCTTGCCTCTTCTCAATTTATGCAGCTGCCAACCAACCATAGCAGAGCACATGTATTTCTTATTAGTTTTACCAAGAAACAAGATAAATTTCTTGCCTCTGATATGAATATTTGCTAAATGGTTTAATAAATAACATTGCTACTCCAAATTTAACAATCTCTACGCACAAAAAGCTGATTATGAAACTCACTTTTTTATTCAAGAAGAAAGAGATCAGCCAATCTGATGTTACAGCATTTCACTGGTTTAAGTCTTTATCCTTCCTGATCAAATTCTTAAATCTGTATTTATTTTTCATTAGATTCTTCTGTCTAACTATCATTGCAAAAAAAATAACCACAGAAACATAGTTTATAAATTCAGTATTGTAATCTTTGTAGTTTGCACCGAGTGTTCTCATTTCTCTAGGCCAATATTCCTAGATCTATAGGTTCTTCGACCAGTTTCTCACCACTAGCATATTTACTTAATCCAATCTAGGTATTTATTTTCACAAATCTTTTCAAGTTTGTTCGTATAATAACTTTGCTTCAAACTCATACAACCAACTTAGGTAGTTAATTTTCTGTAATAGCAGTTAGATGAAAGAACCTAATAAAAAAACAAATAAAACTTTAAAGATTCAATTGAAAAAGAATTTTGATGAACCTAATTAAAAATTATGAAATGGTTCAGAAACTTATGAAGTAATTCAACCATTTTAAAATTAATAGTTTTAATTCCTACAAATATTATTTTAAATTTGTTTCCATCTCAAGCAAATCACAGACCCATCACCCCAAAACAAATCATGCCGTCTCAAGCAAGGTTAATGCAATATCATTCAATCAAGAGAAGAAAGCTTAATATGATTATAATTGGCACGTGGATCCAACATCAAACTTCGAATACAAATTACAAAGGTTAAACTATTTTTTTCTCTAATTTAATATTTATGTTCAATTTAATCTTTAAATTTTTTTTGTTTAATTTGATTTTTTAATTTTTAAAATTGATTTAATTTAGTCTTTTAATTTTTTTGGTTTATTTTAATCCTCTAATTTTTAAAATCGATTATTTTTTTGAAAAAATATATTTTATGATGGTTTAAAACTACTTAATGATGATTTTGAATCATTATAAAATGTGATTTCTTATCATTTAAACTAAAGAACTAAATTAAATCAATTAAAAAATTTAGAGAATCAAATTGAAAAAAAACTAAAAGATCAAAATGAATTAAAATAATTAAACAACTAAAAAAAACTAATTTAACCCGTTACAAAATACGAAATCAATAGATGGTTTCTTTCTCTTTCTTCTTTGTAACGCGGATGAACATTATAGAGTTTTAAATCTTCATATATTTATTTTCTTCGTGCCTCTATAAATTGAGATAATATTGTACTGTTTAGGATTCAAAAAATATATATGACAAGCGACATGATACTCCAATTCGCATTATTTATAAATTATCATATACTAGTTATTATCTACAAATTAATAATTATCTATAAAAAATTATTACACCATCGAAACAGTTCTTGCAAACAAGGACACAAAATTCTTATTGTACTCTATAAGTACCATAATGCAATTAAGTGACATGATGCTAGGGACAACATAATAAAAAAATGATACTATTAGTAACGATTCAATATTTTGCTTTTTTTATATTCATACAAAATATTTGGCTCAACGTCTCAAATGAGGTACGCTCATAGTGGAATGTAATCACCTCTTGCATCCACTAGCAATCTTGTATAATAATAAAAATAGAACCAGGGTATCTTCTTCAGTTTAATATATAAATTAAAGCATATCACATCATTTTTTACCTTTTGAAATTACACCAAATGGGTTTGTTGTATTTACATTTGGGATCCAATGACTATCTTGTATGATATTAATAATGCCATATATGATGTACCCTTTGGGAGGGATATATTTGTGATCCATGCATAACCCTTTCTAAACTAAAGTGTTTTAATAAAAATAAACTTTTGAGAAATAAATTTAAAGTCCCTTAAATTTGTTTGTACTACCAATGGTTTACCTTGAGTGTTTTCGAAAGACAAAACCTAATCAAGAAACATGTAAAAAGTGTGAAATTCGAAAGACAAAACCTAATCAAAAAACATGTAAAAAGTGTGAAACAGTGGCTTACAATGAAGTTGTTTCAAGCTCAGAGTTTGTCCAACTTCAAAAGCAAGATACCAATATTAGAAGGACAATGATGTTTTCTTTGTCAAAGAGTAATATTAGAAGTTGCATGTAACTAAAAGCATAATTCTAGAAGTACCTTTAATCAAGGGATAAATATCAAAAAGGTACACATGACTAAGACATCATTAGAAGATGCATTACAAAAGAGAACAATGAAGACAAACATGCATGTCTACACAATTTAGAAGCACACATTAGAAGCAAGGAAGGAGATGCCATGCCATGCAACAATATATTTGCATATGAAGTGACAAGCTCTCCAAAAGACATGAATCATTCTGGAAATGAGAGATTAATTTGTCATCATAAGTCTTATACAAGCAATACAACTAGAAAACAAGAAAAAAAAACTGCACTTACGTGAAGAAAGAAGGCTTACTTTTCTAAAGTAGCAAAACTCATGACTATGTTGGGGGAAAGGAGAAGTCATTTTGTAGATATATAACTCTATAGGCCTTTAGAGCCAAATTCACTTAACCATAGAATGTATGTAAACATATTCTCAATCGAGTTTTTTTGTATTAGGTATTTGTCCCCAAACAAAACTCATTTAGGATAGGGAATCTTAAAAGATCAATTAGGGAGTTATTGCTTTTGAAGGTTGAGAGTAAGCGCAACAAGTGTTGTTGAGCCAAGTCATAGTTGTTACTTTGGGTTCAAAGCTTGGAGAGGTTTTTTTGAAATAATACTTAAGTAAAGCCTACATAGACATATATAATATTGGGGTAAAACCTAAAGAGACTTTTAGAAAGAATTTTTAGAAGAATCCACAAAGGTTTGGAGAATATTGGTTGTAAGTTTGTAGAGGCTTTAGAAGAAAAATATCACAGTGGGTACTAGTATATAGGTGTAGGGATGGGAAGTAACATAAGGTTGTGGGTAAACTAAGATAAATTATACGTGGGCTTTATCCTTTTTTATTATTTTTTATTTGTTACTTATCTTATGTTTTGGAAAACATTTTTACAAAGGTATCATTGATATAATTCATAAGTTTTTTTAAAACAATTTTCACATATCAAGAAGCAACACCTACTTTTCTCAAGAAGAAAACAAGAATCTACATTAACTAGAATTTGATATTTTTCAAGTAATTTCTAAAGCATTATTTTTAAGTATCTTCAAAGTACTTTATCAAATAATTATTTTCATTCAAAATACTATAGAAGGAGAAGCCTTGCTCCTAACAAAAATTCTAAAATTCAAATTGAATGATAAATCAGAAACTTTAAAAATTGTGTTCTTTAAAAAAAATATCATAGTCAGTTAGTGTCAATATTCAATCCCTAACATTTACCCTTTGGATTCACAAACAATTGTGTATGATTAATAATAACAGTGGAAGCAAGGTATATTATTTAGTTTAATATATATACTTTGTGACCAAAAAATATATCTATATAATATAATAAAAAGAATTGAATCATAATATAGTTGTTACAGATTTAATTTTTAATTTAAATTCCCCATAGTTGCTGTTAAATGTAATGAAAATAATTCACGATGAATAGTCCTTAAACTTGCAGATTATTAGAAATAAGACGAAACCCTATGGATAATATGGTTTTAAACTTTTATTAGTCATTCTAAATTTTAATTATTTAAGATTAAAATTAAATAATTAATTGCGATAATTTGAAAATTCTAGAACTGATATTTCTTATATTAATAGTTATAGTTAAGTGTAATTTAAATTAAATATTTTAACATCTTATTAATAAGGTTTTAGTCGGTGCTTTTTCATACTTCTTACAGTAAAATTATAGTTAATTAGGTTTTATATTTCATTTAAATAAAATAATTAATAAGGTTCTGTCTTTGTAAAATCGGAATATCTTAGGAAATCACAACTTTAGTTTCGACACAGTAGTTATTATTTTACACATGGTTTGCATAATGTTCTGAATTATTACAACTTTGTGGACGATACGTGGATAAAACTCGGTTTATATCGGAGGACAGGACTTTCTCGTTAGAGTGAAATGGATCTACCAATACTATTTACACTATTAGTAGTGACATGCACTTTTTTTAATGGTTAAATAATTCATTTGATTTCTATAGTTTAATTTTTATTTTTTTAATTCTTATAGTTTAAAAGTGAATTTTTTAGTCTCTATAATTTATATTTTAATTATCTTTTAGTTTAAAAGTATTTTTTTTAGTCTTTATAATTTGTATTTTAATTCTCTTTTAATCCCTATAGTTTGAAAGTGTAATTTTTAATTTTTATCATTTGTATTTTAATTACCTTTTAGTCTTTACTACAAAAAAATATAAAAAAATAATTAACTACAAATTAATTATAAATTATCAATTATTTTTTTATAAAAAATTATCTTACGATAAATTAGTTATGAATTACTTGTTAATATTTTTGTAGTTAATTGTAATTGATAATATTACTCATATTAATGATAAGGACTAAAATGGAATTAAAATATAAAATATAGGGACTAAAAAGACTACTTTCAAACTATAAAAATTGAAAGAAAATTGAAATACAAATTATAATTACAAGAACTAGAAAAATCACTTTCGACTAAAAAAGAATTAAAATGTAAATTATAAGAACTAAAAAAATCATTTTTTGAACCCAAAAGATAAAAATCTTAAAATTATAAGGATCAAATCAGTAATTTAACTTTTTTTAATTAAGTGATACATAGTTCAAATTTTAATTGATACATATATGAAATAAATCAAAAGATTTCCCACAAAAATCTGTTGCTGCTTGCTTTCATCAATAACATTGAGCAGGAAAAAAAAAATGGATCTACTTATTGTTACTCTATTAACATATTTTTTACTATATGACTAAAATTAATGTTTGGCACTCCACTTATAGCTTCCCTTGATCAATTTCATATTTATTCATCAAGTTTGGTTCCAGAGTCTCAACACCTTAAGTCAACCTTAACCGCGTTGAACATTTTTCTTCCAATGGCTTTGCTATCAAGTTCCTCTTCCTTCAACAACTATGATGTGTTCATCAATTTCAGAGGCTCAGACACACGCCATGGATTTACTGGTCATCTCCACAAAGCTCTTCATGACAGTGGAATCCACGCTTTCATTGATGATCATGACCTTATGAGAGGAGAAGAAATAACACCAGCACTTAAGGAGGCAATTGAAAAGTCAAATGTTGCCATTACTATGCTCTCAGAAGACTATGCTTCTTCCTCATTTTGTTTATATGAGCTTGATTACATCCTTGAGTGCCGCCGTAAGAGAAAAGATCTGTTGGTTTTGCCTGTCTTTTACAAGGTGAGTCCTTCTCACGTGGAACACCAGACAGGATGCTATGGAGAAGCATTGGCTAAGCTTAATGAAAAGTTTCAGCCTAAAATGGATGATTGCTGCATTAAGTAGCAAACTTGTCTGGCTTAGAATTCAAACATGGGTATCCCTCCTTAGTCCTTACCAATCTTTCACTTCATAGTTTTTGTTGGATTAAGTTTCACTTGTCTAATGATTTGACATTCAAATTTAACCTTGGCAACATACTTGTTAACTGTCAAGACATGGATACAAGGCAATTAATTAGTTTAAGTTCACCAAAACTTTCTTGTTTGAAACAGAACTGGATATGAACACAAGTTTATTGGGGAGATTGTTGAGCGAGTCTTCAGTGAGATTAATCATAAAGCAAGAATACATGTTGCGGATTGCCCAGTTCGACTAGGGTCACAAGTGTTAAAAATAAGGAAGCTTTTGGATGTTGGATGTGATGATGTTGCCCACATGATTGGGATCCATGGAATGGGTGGGGTAGGAAAATCAACACTTGCCCGACAAGTTTATAATTTGATTACTGGAAAGTTTGAAGGTTCATGTTTTCTTCAAAATGTAAGAGAAGAATCAAGCAAACATGGGTTAAAACAACTACAAAGCATACTTCTTTCACAAATACTTGGAAAGAAGGAAATCAACTTAGCAAGTGAGAAACAAGGGACTTCAATGATACAAAATAGGCTCAAGCAAAAGAAGGTTCTCTTAATTCTAAATGATGTTGACGAGCACAAGCAATTACAGGCAATTGTTGGAAGACCTGATTGGTTTGGTCCCGGCAGCTGAGTCATCATCACCACTCGAGACAAACAACTACTAGCATCTCATGACGTCAAAAGAACATACCAGGTAAAGGAATTGATTAAGATTGATGCTCTTCGGTTGTTACATGGAAAGCTTTTAAAAAGAATCAAGTTGATCCAAGTTACAAGGAGGTCTCGAATCATATAGTAAGTTATGCTTCTGGCCTTCCATTGGCTTTGGAAGTAATTGGTTCCAACTTGTTTGGAAAAAATATAAAATAATGGGGATCTGCTATCAAAAAATATAAAAGAATTCCTAATAATCAAATCCTAAAGATATTTAAAGTAAATTTTGATACTTTGGAGGAAGAGGAGAAAAGTGTTTTTCTTGACATTGCTTGTTGTTTGAAAGGGTATAAATGGACAGAGATTGAAATATACTCCGTGCTCTTTATGGTCACGGCATGAACTATCATATGAGGGTTTTGGTTGAAGAATCTCTCAAAGATTAATGATGAAGACGATAGAGTTACATTGCATGACTTGATTGAGGACATGGGTAAAGAAATTGACAGGCAGAAATCACCAAAAGAGTCCGGGGAAGCGCAGGAGAATATGGTCACCAAAAGATATAATTCAAGTTCTAAAAGACAATTCAGTGAGTCAGGCTCGTGAATGGTTTGGTTTCTTATCTTGATCCATGCTGCATTTTTTTTCTATCTTTTGTTCACATCATAGTTGTTGTTTCTTTTATTTCTTTCTTTACTATTTGTAAATTTCTCTAAATAGTTGGATTGCTGTTTTACATGTACTCGTATTGTGCTTGATTGATGCCTTTTGCATTAACAGGGAACTAGTGAAATTTGAAATGATATGTGTGGATTTTCCAATGTCTGGCAACGAAGAAAGAATGGAGTTGGATGAAAACACCTTGGAGATGAAAAACCTTAAAATACTTAATATTAAAAATGGTAATTTTTCCCAACGTCCCAATTTCCCAGAAAGTGTGAAAGTACTAGAATGGCAGAGGAGGGTATCCTGATTTTCATCCGATAGTTCCATCATGACATTGTAGTCTGGTGGCTTATAAGGCAAGTTTAAAGAATACATTTTGCTCATCTATTAAATTAATAAATTCACTGTAAGATTATTCATTCGTGTTTTTTTCCCCCTTTCTTTTCTTTTTGCAGAAGTTCATGAATCTAACGGTTTTTAATTTTGACATGTGCAAATGTTTAACTCAGATACCTAACTTATCTGGTCTCTCAAATTTGAAGGAACCTTCATTTGAATATTATGAGAATTTAATTACAGTTACGTCTCAATTGATTTTCTGAATAAACTTCAAATATTGAGTGCTGTTGGTTGCCGCAAACTTATGAGTTTCTACCCATCAAGTGATGGATTGAAATAGAATGAATGAAAGAACTGTGACCCAATCTTTTTATACAAATACAGTACCTCATGCAAATGAGAATTTGGCAAGAATTCGTAATAGACAAATAGGGTTTCCATGAGAAACGATTATCAGTAGACACTGTAACATCTAGAGCAGTGTGAGCATATTTTTGGTTGGCTTGTGCTTTAAAGTTCCAGTAGTTCTGGGTGAAGGCACTTTAAATATTTCAGTTAATACAAATTCACATCACCTTAAACTTTTTTTTTTCTTTATGCAGATTCAACATTTTCCTTCTACTAATTACTAGGATGATCAGGCTGCTTATTATGATAAATAATTTGATCAGGAAGCAGAAAGAGTTACACCAGTTCAATTTTGTAGTTGTACAGCTTAGGTTTTATCATACTACTAGCATTTAATTTAGTATGTGTGAAATTTTGTATACTTGTGAGCAGAATGCTTATCTGTGATGCTTATTCACTCTTGAGTTGGGCCATATAAAATAGATCTGTCTTTACTTCTATGCCTCTCTTAAATGAAATATCTTTCAGATGAATGTCTTCTTCATTTTCTTGATAAGGCTTGTCTTAGGATGGCATGATAGTTGGGTTCTTGATAAGGCTTCTCTGACAATTTTCATGTCTAGAGATTGTTAAATTTGGAGTAAAAATATTATTTATTAAAACAGTTCGCTAATATTCCAATCAGAAACAAGAAATTTATCTTGTTTTTTTGTTGAACTAAGAGAGACATGTGAGGCAAATTTCCTGCATGGGGTTACTTTTAGAAACATTTTCCCGAAATGGGTCTGTTTCTAAAGTAATCCCTGCATGGTGCTCTTTTTTACGTAGAGACCATGCAAATCGCAAGGAGGAATGGCGATTTCGTCGTCGACGCGACAGCTGGCACCGGTGTCGCCATCTTCAATGGCGTGTTGCACCAAGCTTGGACTCGCCAGTTTGACTGGCGAGTTGAGGGTAGGGGTTTGCAGTTCCTAGGTGCAGCTATTTCCGACGCTGCAGTCTGCAACCTGCAATGGGCAGTTCCTAGGTGCAGGGTGTCGCCAGCTCCAATGGCGTTTTGGTTGGCCAAAATCGCCAGCACGAGCAGCGATTTGCCTTGCTTGGGGTTTTTAAATCCCCCCTCCCCTGTAGACCATTGACGCCTGAAAAAGATAGAGAAGAGAGAAGCTTGGTGGTGGGATTTTTGCTGGTGCTGAAGAAGGATTTGCCTTGCTGTTGTGCTGTTTGTGTTTGAACAAATTTCTTTTTTCAGTGAGTTTATTTAATTATTTTTTAATTTTATTTGTATGCTGATGATAATTATAGTTTTATTAATATTTGTTATTAGTATTTTTATCTTAAGTTAGTTTTAGTTAGAATTTATAATTATAATTTTATTAATATGTGTTATTAGTTTTTTATGTTAAGTTAGTTTTAGTTAGAAAGGATAACTTTAATTTAATTTGATAATTTAATATGTGTTATTAGTTTTTTTTATCTTAAGTTAGTTTTAGTTAGAATTGATAATTATAATTTTATGAATATGTGTTATTAGTTTTTTTTATGTTAAATTAGTTATAGTTAGATATGATAAATTTAATTTAATATGTGTTATTTGTTTTTTTTATCTTAAGTTAGTTTTAGTTAGAATTTATAATTAGAATTTTATGAATATGTGTTATTAGGTTTTTTTATCTTAAGTTAGTTTTAGTTAGAAATGATAAATTTAATTTAATTTGATAATTTAATATATGTTATTAGCTTTTTTATCTTAAGTTAGTTTTAGTTAGAATTTATAATTATAATTTTATTAATATGTGTTATTAGTTTTTTTATGTTAAGTTAGTTTTAGTTAGAAATGATAACTTTAATTTAATTTGATAATTTAATATGTGTTATTAGTTTTTTTTATCTTAAGTTAGTTTTAGTTAGAATTTATAATTAGAATTTTATGAATATGTGTTATTAGCTTTTTTATGTTAAGTTAGTTTTAGTTAGAAATGATAAATTTAATTTAATTTGATAATTTAATATGTGTTATTAGTTTTTTTTTTTATCTTAAGTTAGTTTTAGTTAGAATTGATAATTATAATTTTATGTGAATATGTGTTATTAGTTTTTTTTATCTTAAGTTAGTTTTAGTTAGAATTGATAATTATAATTTTATGTGAATATGTGTTAATAGCTTTTTTTTTATCTTAAGTTAGTTTTAGTTAGAATTGATAATTATAATTTTATGTGAATATGTGTTATTAGTTTTTTTTTTATCTTAAGTTAGTTTTAGTTAGAATTGATAATTATAATTTTATGTGAATATGTGTTAATAGTTTTTTTTTTATCTTAAGTTAGTTTTAGTTAGAATTGATAATTATAATTTTATGTGAATATGTGTTATTAGTTTTTTTTATCTTAAGTTAGTTTTAGTTAGAATTTATAATTATAATTTTATGAATATGTGTTATTAGCTTTTTTTATCTTAAGTTAGTTTTAATTTGATAATTTATCTTAAGTTAGTTTTAGTTAGAAATGATAAATTTAATTTAATTTGATAATTTAATATGTGTTATTAGTTTTTTTTTTATCTTAGGTTAGTTTTAGTTAGAATTGATAATTATAATTTTATGTGAATATGTGTTATTAGTTTTTTTTATCTTAAGTTAGTTTTAGTTAGAATTGATAATTATAATTTTATGAATATGTGTTATTAGCTTTTTTATCTTAAGTTAGTTTTAATTTGATAATTTATCTTAAGTTAGTTTTAGTTAGAAATGATAAATTTAATTTAATTTGATAATTTAATATGTGTTATTAGTTTTTTTTTTATCTTAGGTTAGTTTTAGTTAGAATTGATAATTATAATTTTATGTGAATATGTGTTATTAGTTTTTTTTATCTTAAGTTAGTTTTAGTTAGAATTGATAATTATAATATTTATTATTTATTTGAAATTTAGAGACTATGTGTAATTTTTATTATTAATTTTATTGTATTATATTTTATTGTGTAGGATCAATGGCATCTTCGTCATCATGCGCATCAAGTATACAAACGAGGTCTGGTCCAATTGAGGGTGACGTTTTGTGGATGCAACCCAAGCATGTTTCAGAACATGTTTGGAATGGAGAAGCCGACAGAAAACTACACATCAGACGAGCAGTGCTGACGTATCAAGGTGAAGAACAAATACCAGAGGAAATTATTCCTCTGCTTCGGCAATGTGGGTTTTATTGGATAATTAAGATGGGATACCTAAAGATAAATGCAGCCTTAATTAGTGCGTTCATTGAAAGATGGAGGCCTGAAACCCACACGTTTCACCTGAGATGCGGAGAGGCTACCATTACTCTCCAAGATGTGTCAGTCTTATTAGGTCTTCGTACTGATGGGACACCACTAATTGGTTCAACAAATCTTGATTGGGCCGACTTATGTGAAGAATTATTAGGAGTCCGACCACAGGAAGGCGAACTTGAAGGCAGTGTCGTCAAATTAAGTTGGCTGGCTCACCATTTTTCTCACATAAATATTGATGAGGGTAACGTTGAACAATTACAAAGGTTTACCCGTGCGTGGATCCTTCGATTCATAGGAGGTGTCCTCTTTGTTAACAAAAGTAGTAGCAAAGTTTCCTTAAGGTACCTACAATTTTTACGTGACTTCGAACAGTGCAGCACGTATGCGTGGGGACCTGCCGTGCTTGCGTATTTATATAGAGAGATGTGCAGCGCCACCGATTACAAAGTTAAATCAATCGGAGGTATGTGCATTTTAATCCAAATGTGGGCATGGGAACGATGTACAACTTTAGCTCCAAAGAGGACGCCTCCCGTCATAGAAAATAAACCACTCGGACACAGGTTTGTCATTTAAAAAATTAGATTTGAATTAAAAATATTTAATGATGGAACGTGTTGACAATGATGATTTCATTTTTATTGTAGGTGGCTGCGACGTGGAAATCAACATATTGGCAATGATGATCTTAGAGTTTTCCGTCGCAAATTGGATCTGATGAAACGACATGAGGTAAGAACATCGTAATGTAATGGTTAAATGAAATTTTAATATGTAGCCACTTGACTGAAAAATGACAAGTGTGTTGTTATGTGCAGTTTGTCTGGGAGCCATACACAGCAACTGTGATGACAGCGTTGCCTCCAATTTGTGTGGTTGGAAGTGTAGCCTGGTTTGCGGTGGTGCCACTGATTTGTTTCCATGTTGTTGAGTGGCACCAACCCGATAGAGTTTTACGACAATTTGGATTGCAACAACCCATTCCCGGGTGTCCTTCGCAACCGCAGAATCTCCATGGCATAACGCTCAAAGGAAAACAAGATGAGAATTGGTTCCACCTGTTGGCCCCAATCATTGATCAGTGGAACAATCAAGCAGAGTTTAGGGTCGACGTTTATCCTCGACAGGAGGGCCTACTGGGTTATAACTCAGACTACATGGTGTGGTATAGGCGTAAAACAAAGATGTTTGTCGACCCAAACAATGCAAACACAGCTGCATTGGTATTTATCTGTTTTTCAATGTTTAACTCTTAATTAATTTCTTAAGCATGACCAATAATTTGTTGAGTCTACTAATTGCAGGGTGAAGTTGTGGAGACTTTACAATATATGGTGTCACCACAAGGGAGGAACACGTGGACGGTTGATGATCTCGTGCCTTACGTCGATAAGTTAGCGATTATATCTGAAGAGCAAGAGAGAATCACTGAGCCAGTGTCACATGGTCCAGCATCAGAGCGTGAATTCCCAGCCCCAGAGTTTCACATTCTTCAGTCAAGTGTTGAAACTCGGGGCATAGGCAGACGAAGGGAGCCTGTTGAAGCCGAACAATATTCCCAACAAATGATGGAGCGTGGTCATGGAATGTATTACACGCCAGCAACATTTTCCGAATATCCTTCACAGATGTATCAGTATCCTTTTGCAGGTCATCATACTGATACTTCTGAGACCTCACATTCGTTCGGTGGTGTTGCGGAAACACAACCTCATTTTTCATGGCCCACTATGACTCCTTCACAGCAGCACGATGCCCCCATGGCAACACCTAACGCCCCATTTGCTTCGCAATGGAATGTACCCGGAGCAATACCTGATATGGGCGACTTATTAGGTGTTGATTTGCGTCAGGAGTTTTCTGCAGAGGCTGAGCAAGTAGAAGCGGGGAGACAACGCGGTGGCAGAAGAAATCCTGATCGTCAAGCGCGAAGATGGGATCGACCATGTGGCACATCCTCACGACATCATGGACACCATAATGACTGATTTTGATGTATCTTTGTAATTTTGTTGTTGTTTGTAAGACATTTGATTTTGACAATTAATTTATCGCATTTGATTTATTATGCCTTACTAATGTATAGAGTTTATGTGGTGCATCAAACTATAATAATAAACTAAGTTTACAAATAAAACTAAAGTACACAAATGAAATAATAAACTAAGTTTACAAATAATAAACTATAATAAGTTTACAAATAAATTTTATGTGGCGCATCAAACTATAATAATAAACTAAGTTTACAAATAATAAAACTAAATTTACGTTATGGTTAGGTTTTATGGATTATGGCTAGTTTTTAGGGTTATGGTTGATGGATTAGGGTTAGGGTGTAGGGTTTATGGGTAGGTTTAAGAGATTAGGGTTAGGGGTTATGGTTAGAGGTTAGGGGTTTAAGGGATAGGGTTGGGTGGCTTGGGTTTGGGTTATGGTTAGGGTTAGAGGTTAGGGGTTTAAGGGATTAGGGGTTGGATTAGGGTTTAGGGGTTTAAGGGTTAATGGTTGGATTGGGGTTTAGGGGTTTAAGGGTTAATAGGGGTTAGGGTTAGGGGGTTAAGGGATTAGGGGTTAGGGTTAGGGGTTAGAGTTAGGGGTTTAAGCGATTAGGTGTTGGATTAGGGGTTAGGGTTAGAGGTTAGGTGTTAGGGTTAGAGTTAGGGGTTTAAGAGTTAAGGGTTGGATTAGGGGTTATGGTTAGAGTTAGGAGTTTAAGGGTTAAGGGTTGGATTAGGGATTATGGTTAGAGGTTAGGGGTTTAAGGGATAGGGTTGGGTGGCTTGGGTTTGGGTTATGGTTAGGGTTAGAGGTTAGGGGTTTAATGGATTAGGGGTTTAAGGATTAATGGTTGGATTGGGGTTTAAGGGTTAATAGGGGTTAGGGTTAGGGGGTTAAGGGATTAGGGGTTAGAGTTAGGGGTTTAAGGGATTAGGTGTTGGATTAGGGGTTAGGGTTAGAGGTTAGGGGTTAGGGTTAGAGTTAGGGGTTTAAGAGTTAAGGGTTGGATTAGGGGTTATGGTTAGAGTTAGGAGTTTAAGGGTTAAGGGTTGGATTAGGGGTTATGGTTAGAGGTTATGGTGTTGATGCTTTAATGAATTTTTTTATTTCGAAAAGTTTTTAACTCTCAAACCTATGGTACATGTCGTTGTAATTAGCAACACAAACACCTTCCTTAATTCTCTCACTAGCTAAAAAGACTTATTTGAAGAAGAAAGAAAGACATGGCAGAGTCATCCCTAACCAACCAGCAGAAGAAGTTTTGGTGGGACCACCACCACTGCTATGCCACAGAGCTGAGACCACCATTCCATTATGGTGCACACTAGGCTCCTACACACGTTAGGCTCACCCTATGGTACTGCTATCTATGTTGCTGCTGAAGCAGTACGAAAATTATCACCTCCCATTATTCTGCAAGAAGCCTTAGTGTTCATTAGATTTGGTGCTTTGGTCCTGCTTTGCAAATAAGTTCAAATCAGACTTCCATTGGCTTACACCTTCCCCTCAGAAGCCTTATTCAATTATACAACAATTATTATGGACACATGACTTGTTATGTCTATTTCAAACTGGGCAGTGCATGCCAGTGGCATCTGTTCATTTGTAACAATCGGTACTGATATGTGTGTGATAGAAAGAACCTTTCATATATGCAAAACAACCAGGGCAAAAACCCAGATAGCAGCTGGATTTTCTTGTTGTTTTGATTTTTAATAGAGCGGAATATGCTAGGGCTGAACACAAAAGGCTGTGAAGTTAACATAATTTGTTAATCAAAGCAACGAAAACGGTTGAATTTTATCAATAACCCCATTGGAGTTTGAGTTTATTCCCTTGCTTTTGAGTTGGCACTGGCACAAGTCCACTTGCTATTGTACTTTTCATTGCATGAGAAAAAATATGAATCCAAGAAAGAAAGAAAGAAAAATTAAAGCAGGAAGAACACGGAGGTCGCCACTATCATCCACGTCTGTGGCAATTGGTGAAGTTACACTTGGGAAACAAAAGAATCCACAAATAATAATACTTCCTATTTCCTCTGGCTTTATTTTATGCCCAAGACTTGCACGTACATATTTAGTTCAAATATTTATAATTTATATTTTAATAAAAAATTTAAACATGACCAATCCTGCACTAGAGAGAAATCATTCATATAAGGGATTAGGGGTTAGGGGTTAGAGTTAGTGGTTTAAGGGATTAGGGGTTGGATTAGGGGTTAGGGTTAGAGGTTAGTGGGTTAAGGGATTAGGGGTTAGGGTTAGGGGTTAGGGTTAGAGTTATGGGTTTAAGGGTTAAGGGTTGGATTAGGGGTTTAAGGGTTAGGGTTTATGGATGTGTTTTTAAGTAACGAATTCATTGAAACCCACAAATAGGTAATGTACACAAACCAAAATAAGTAATGTTTTTAAGTAACAAATTTATTCAACCCCACAAATTCAATACATTGAAGAGAACTTAAACAAATACAACTCACTCGACTAACATACATAAATCAATGATTTGAACAACTCCCATGCTCAGATTGCATTGGACAGCGACGCCTGTTATGCCCTTCGGCTCCACATCTACTGCATTTTTGTCGGTGGTCAGATGGTTCGACCCAATCCATCTCATTCCTTATCCTTGTTGATTTTGGCCGACCTTTCGCACGAATTGAAGTTGGGTCAGGGATTAGTGTCCATGCGTCATTAGAGGGAGGAATAGCCGCTTCATTCCCAAGAGGCCACCATTGTGGGGAGTAAGCTTTTAAGATGTGCTCATTTGTATAAACAACATCTATATATTGGTAGTAGTTCAGGCTGACGTAACCACAAGCTGCAATAATATGTGAACATGGATAGTGAAGCGCAGAATACCTTCCGCATTGACAATAATGACCATTCAAGTTAACTGCCCATTTTTGTCCGCCACGTTGCGTAATAGGATTGAAGGTCTCCTCTACTTCAAACCTTGTGGAGTGGATGTCATACACGCGAACGATGTGTGAACACGCTTGTTCTTGATTTTTTCTAAGTTCTTTAACAAGCTTTGAACAATAAACTTGGCCTTCATTTAACTGTCTCTGCGCTTGGCGGCCACGCTCAACAAAGTACTTTCGACACCTACTATACGTTGATTTGACCAATGCTGTTATGGGAATGTTGCGACAATCCTTCAAAACCTTGTTGATACATTCTGAGAGGTTGGTTGTCATGTGGCCATATCGACGTCCTTCTCTATCATAAGCCATCGTCCATTTTTCCTTTGAAATGCGATCAATCCATGTTGCTACGGCTGGACTCAGTTCACGAAATTTTTCTAAATTTTGATCAAATATGTGCTTGCAAGTAGTGTAGGCTGCATAAAATTAGTTATGAATAACGTGGATAAGTATATATGAAAGGTAAATAAATGGGACCATCAAATATGAAATCTTACCCAATTTCTTCAACATTTCTTTTTGTTTTGCATTATTGAATTTTCGATTGAAGTTGTTTGCTATGTGTCGCACGCAGTAGACATGATAACCGTGGGGAGGTTGCCAACCAAGTGCTTCGTTAGCGACAGCGGACTTTATACTCGCGTGTCGATCAGATATCAGACAAATACCATTTTTATCTGTGACGTGTTCACGCAAGTGTGCCAAAAACCATGACCACGCTGTCAACGTCTCACCTTCAACCACCGCGAATGCTAGAGGAAGGACACCACCATTTCCATCTTGTGATGTGGCCATTAAGAGGGTCCCACGGTATTTGCCATACAAATGTGTGCCGTCAACTTGTATGATTGGCTTACAGTACTTGAAAGCCTCTTTACATTGGCCAAAAGTCCAAAAAACTCTATGAAACTGACGGTGTTCGCGACTAACCGTATTCCCAACGATAAAATTGTCATGTAGTACTTGAAAATATGATCCAGGAGAATGATTTTGCATGTGTGTTAGCCACGACGAAAGTTTCGCATATGACTCATCCCAATCGCCATATTCAATTGCAATGGCTTTCTGTTTCGCCAACCACGCTTTTTTGTACGACACCTTGTATGCAAATTCACTATTAATCCTCTCTTGAATCAAAGAAATTTTTATTGATGGATCTTCTCTGACCATGCCTGTCAATAACATAACAAAATTTAAATGACAATTAACAAAAAATTAACATAATATGAACATAAAATACATACCTACTACACAAGTGGCAATTAAATCTGAATCAAGTTTTTCGTGATCTTGTGTCATGGTCATATTGAGACATGTATGTGGTCCACCCCATTGTGTGACTTTCCACGTATCTGTTTTTTTGGATAAAATTGCCCTCATATAGAAAGGGCAAGGAGACTCTGCATTTTTATTCAAGCAACAAACCACATACTTGTTCGATTTGCTTTCAACAACTTTGAAACTTTGATGCACCTTCATCACATATTGTTTGAGTGCATTTTTGACCGCATCTTTACTATCAAATTCCATGCCAACATATAATTCTTGGCCAACATTAAAGGTCGATGGCATCTCCAAACCGCAAATGTCCTCCTCATCAGGATAACTCCAGTTGATATTGTTATAATGTAAAGCATCATTCCAAAATGGATTTTCAATTCGTTGTGCACCTAACAGTTCAAAAAAAAATTCAAATAATGCTTATTTAGCATTAAATTCAATTGACATCAAATAATAAATGTATTGTCTAATTTTTTAATTGAGCAAATTATACCTTCTGCTGGGTGAACAATTCTTACTGGTTGAGGAATGTCGGTGACTTCATCGTCTGTATCAGAGATACCGTCAACGCTGTCATCTTCGTCTAAAGACTCTTCAACGTATGAGTTAGACACAAGATAATCATCATCATCATCATCATCTTCGTCAAGATTTAAATTGCTCATATTTGTTGGCGGTTGTGTGTCATCGTTAGATACATAATTTCCACATGATGTAAGGGAATTTGCTGAATGAAACATTGAACCACCAGCCACATCCTTTTCTATGTACAATTCTAGAACTGACATTTCTTGTTGTTGTTTAAAACTTTCCAGCATCGTCTCAACGTCTTCGTCATCACAAATTTACAAGGCAATATATTTTCCTGACACTAAAAATCTACAGCTGATAGCAGAAATAATTTCATTATTTTGTAACTTTACCTTATCTCCAATTTTTTTCTTCAAAGCATTGAAACTAATTCCACGTTTAATCTGAATCGCTTTTTTACTGCCTTCAAATATTACACCATCATTATCTTCATATACCCTTCCATTGAAATACAACACTGTTATAATCGAATTCATCGTGTACCTACAAAAACAATATTTTAACACGTCAAATAAATTATAAAATGAGACACACTTAAATCAAATGAATAATTTCAAACTAATAAAATCTAATCACAAAAGGTCCCTTTATTGGAATTTCACATTCAATTTGTCTTTTAAAATAATTTAATTAACTTGAAATAAATTTCATGGGACACACTTAAAAAAAATGAATAATTTCAAACTAATAAAATCTAATCACAAAAGGTCCCTTTATTGGAATTTCACATTCAATTTGTCTTTTAAAATAATTTAATTAACTTGAAATAAATTTCATGGGACACACTTAAAAAAATGAATAATTTCAAACTAATAAAATCTAATCACAAAAGGTCCTTTTATTGGAATTTCACATTCAATTTGTCTTTTAAAATAATTTAATTAACTTGAAATAAATTTCATGGGACACACTTAAAAAAAATGAATAATTTCAAACTAATAAAATTTAATCACAAAAGGTCCCTTTATTGGAATTTCACATTCAATTTGTCTTTTAAAATAATTTAATTAACTTGAAATAAATTTCATGGGACACACTTAAAAAAATGAATAATTTCAAACTAATAAAATATAATCACAAAAGGTCCTTTTATTGGAATTTCACATTCAATTTGTCTTTTAAAATAATTTAATTAACTTGAAATAAATTTCATGGGACACACTTAAAAAAAATGAATAATTTCAAACTAATAAATTTTAAAGACAAAATAAAAAAATTCATGAACGAAATTAATAATATAAATAATTAATCTTAACAATAATAACTTCAAAATGAAATACGGTAATTACAAAATTACTACAAATATATTCAAATAAATATGCTACGAGAAACAACAAAGCATCGTCAAATAAATTTTTATGGTGTATTTCGTTAAATGATTTGACGGAAAAAAATATAACAAAAATTTAAACGTATTATTATGGTGTCTGTAATTTGTAAGTGTCTAAATATCAATAACATCAATCATTTGTACAATATCTCAATTAGGCGGGCATATAAATAGTTAATCTTCACAATAATAAAAATAGGTAATTACAAAACTATTACTACAAATATATTAAAATAAATAACACTTTCAACTTCAACGCATATAAATTTTTAACACACCAACAAATGAACTTAATCTAATTTAATTTAAAAAATATTATAACTTCATCTTAAAAAAACACCAACATAAACACATTTCAAAGAACACTCATAAATTTTTAAGACACTAATAAAACATAAACACCAACTTAATATAATTATAAAATAACTATAAACTTCATATTCAATACAATTTTTTTTACACCAACACCAACTTAATATAATTTAAAAATAACTATACACATTTGAACTTTTATACCTTAAAGCTGTACCTTGAACCTGCCTTCAACAATGTTTTTAGGATTCAACACAAAATAGGATAAACAATTTGAAACTCACTATTTTTTAGAAAAGGCACATAAAATATCAACTCTCAGATGATTTCAAGAAACGCACATCAAATGGGCGGAACTTTGGTTTATAAAGGAGCTGAAATCGCCATTGGGAATGGCTACTTCATGCTCAAATCGCCAGTGCTACTGGCTACTCCTACCTGCAGCACAAATCGCCAGTAGCACTGGCGTTTTCCACCAAAAAGCTGTCCCTCCTCCTGCAAAGCTGCTGCACGTAGCCTGAGAACTGCAAACCCCTACCCTCAACTCGCCAGTCAAACTGGCGAGTCCAAGCTTGGTGCAACACGCCATTGAAGATGGCGACACCGGTGCAAGCTGTCGCGTCGACGACGAAATCGCCATTCCTCCTTGCGATTTGCATGGTCTCTACGTAAAAAAGAGCACCATGCAGGGATTACTTTAGAAACAGACCCATTTCGGGAAAATGTTTCTAAAAGTAACCCCATGCAGGAAATTTGCCGACATGTGATCCTGTTACGCTGGATGGCAGCTGCATAAAGTGAGCATAGGTTAGTCACAAGTTTTAATTCTTCATGTATGGTAAAATCTCTTATAAGTGTCTACATAGGTTAAAGAAGTAGAGAATGTCTTTCAATTTGGTACTTGGTACTTTGACAACAATTTAACTATATGTAGATTCTGAAAGCAAGCAAGAGTGGAGACTAAGGATACAAAGAAAACATGACTAAACTATTTAAAAAAAATCGGTAAAAAATATAAAACAAACTTTTAACGTGCATTGAGGAAGAAAGGTCCTTTCGACGAGTTATTTTATTTAACCACTTCTATCTATTTATTACTATTGTTTTCCTTCCCATAACATGTGAAAGGTTTTGTTTATCTCTATTATTTACATGTTCTATAAATTTTTATTGTCAGTTTTAAAAATAAGATTTAGAATAATAATATTAAAAAATCATTTGATTTCTTAATTTTTTGTACATATTTGAGTTCTTAATTTGGTACCTTTTTAATTAAAATTAATCAACCCATTCTTGTTTTCTAAAGAACTTGCTTTGCATCGATATACGTAAAAAGCAAGCAAAATTATTATTATTTTTCTAATTTTTACCTTTAATTTTATCTTTCTATAAAGTTAGTTATAACAACTGCTTTTAAATTTACAACTGTGCATTGTTCAAGAGATATTGCTCCGTCTGATATATCTTGCAAGTTGCAAGAAAAAGAAGGGGGGAACCCAATTTCTCGTCCTTGCACTACATTCTTTATTTCCGTCCCCATCAAATTAAAGACCAATGGAAAAACTCGAACAGCAAACAATACAATTGACATACAAGAAAGATAAATTCTTGACTTCAAAAATGAAAGAAAGAAATCTTTACACATTACTTCTGTTGGCAGAAAAATGAATCAGAAATTTCATTATTTTCTGATAAATTCCAATTAATTCCAATCAATCAGTAGTTCCTTACATGTCAATACCAGAAAGAAGAGAGGCTGTGGGATCTTATATTGTGTAAACTGATATTATTAAGGTGTCATCATCTGCCTAAATGGAGATCGTATTTGGATTTTACGGCTCCAGAAAACAACAGTAGTTAGGGAAGGAATGAAGTTAGCTGCAACATCAGTTATCCTGGCGTGGCATAGTAATAAGTTCATGTCATGGTGATTCTATTATATCATTTTCACAGAACTTCCATGATCCGTCGTCTTGCCTCTTCATAACATACTTAACTTTGTAAGTGCTGCAATCATCAACGAAAAAATAAATGTTAATAAACACAATATAAGCAAAGAAACCAGGATGCAGCGCTTGATTGTTGTTAGGAAGGAAAAGAAACATCAGAAATGGATAGCCAGTGTCTTTGACTACTATCCAGTTGTACAAGCAAGTACATCTTACAGATAATAGTTTGGGTTCTTTTGCTGTGAACCGTCAACGAGTTCAGATGCTTCCTCTAAGAGAGCTTCAATTTCTGCCATATCATCTCCATTTCCATCTGATAGAATGTCAGCTCGAATAATGGATAACTTGAGCAAAAGAAATCTCCAGTAACAAGATCTTTCTTTGGCGGCATTGGCCAAACCTTTCCACTGTAAAGGATAACAGCACTGATTAATTCTTTTAATTAGTTGCATGACTTTGTGTTCGTTATCATTTCATTCTATCATTATATTCATAATAAACTAAGAAATTTGGAGTACTTCACAGCATAAGCTCATTAGACATGTCACTTGTCAAAAGCAAACAAGAAAATTTGAGTAGAGGTTAACTTGCTGATTTTACAATGGTGTTTCATTGAATGCCGAGCTGAATTATTGAACAATACCAAGTTGAATGACATTTGATTACATAAAAAAGGTTAAAATAAGCCACAGCAAGCACTACCTGAGCAAGCATAGATTCGTCAAGAACTTGAGCTAGGCAATTAACTTCATGGCAAGGCCCCAAAGCTTCAGCTTTGATTGTTTGCCATTGCCTGACAATGGTTTCTGCTTCTTCCACAGGCATTGGCCTTCTGGAAACATTAATAGGGGAGGATGATGAGGTAAGAGTAGTGTGTAAATCACTATGATTTCCAGCACCTGACTGGTGCAACCGCTGTATCTTAAACATTGACAGGATCCTCTTCAGTTTGTTGGTCATGGTACTTTGCCTAATATAAGCTGGGCCCACAGGGTAATCAGCTGAATCTGCAGTCCAAGCAATGTTATCATTGGCTTTAGTAGAAGCCCAATGAGAAGCAGTAAGAGTCTTGCTTAGACCAATTCCTGACAACTTAATGCTAGCAAATGCAATACAACCCAATACGGTTAAGTATGTTATTCTTTTGAATATGTGTCCTTGAGGGAAGTAACCATGCCAAATTCCTGAATTGCGATGACTACCAAGGTTCCTTTTCACCTGAACAGGTGACTCAATAGTATTGCTTCCAGTTTCATTTCTTCCAGATAGCAATGAACTCCTCAAATCAGTAGGAGTCAGCTGCTTGACAGCAAACCCTAGACTAGGAGAAGAGCTCATGTATGAGCGAGATTCCTCAACTTCTCTACGTTCTAAGGAACCAGATGAAGATAAAGGTCTATGACATATAGTGGGCAACATTTGTTGAGCTCCTTTAGAATTCTTGCTTCCAGAAAATTTCTGCTGAGCATTAAAGAAATTGGCCTACAGAAATGGGCACCCATAAGCAATTTTTTTCAAAATAAAAAATAACAAATTAGTTATTGCCTACTATAACTGATCTCACCAGAGCTGGAGAACAATCTTTAGTATCTGGATATAATGCAAGCACAGAATCCTTCAGCCACATTTCCTGCACAAGTGGTCTGATATAAGAAATCAAAACTAAAGATTTTTTCACGAAAACTTAAGATGAAAGATATAACATAATTCTTGAAGCATTCAAGATCAGCGATTATCTCGTGTAAAAATATAGCAAAAAAATAGATATTTTTCTGAAGCCAGAAACACAAGTATTTTCTGTCAAAAGGAAAATCTTTATCTGAAAGAAAACAATAGAAATTTTAAAAAAATGAATATATGTGTATGGCATTTGAATTTGAGGCTCGGCAAAAATTATTCCAAAATACACTAATCTCTGAAATCCAAGTCGTAGTTAATTGCACATACTTAACATGTCAAACACATGTCCCAAACAGCAACAAAAGTAAGAATGAACATTATAACAAGAGAAATACCAATGACGGGTTTACAGTAGAAGCATCTATTATTGCCTTCCCCAAGACTGAATTATGTTTGGGATTCGAGTTTAGCTCAAGTTGCTTAAGCTTTTCAACCACCTCAGCCTCCGTGCCCTAGAATTTAAGACAAAAGTAATGCTGAATTATTCTGCAGATACTCCAGGGAGAATTGGAAAGGGAGAGAAAAAATTATAGCTGCTGGAAACCAAAATTCAAAATGTACCTGTCCAAGTAGGAATAAGCAAAAAGCTTCCTCAAACTTCAAATCAATACCTTCTGAAGCTATCAAACATTCACATATGCCTTTTGCTTTGTTAATCTGCATAAAATTTATACAAACAACTAGTATCAAGATGAAGTTCAGAAGGCCACTGTTTGAGAATGTATGCCAAGAAAACAGTATTAATGAAATATGGACTATGGCAAGATTATTAAAATATGCCTACAAGATTCAGAGAAGTGTATTACCAACTCTTTTTGCTTGCTGGAAAACCCAATTGCCATATGAGCTTTAAAAACTCGATAAAAACAATTAGAATCAATTACTGCCCTTAGATTCTGTGATTCAATAGTCTTCTTATTCTTTCGCATCACAGCTAAGTTATCCCAAGGAAGAAGATCAACTATCTCTTTTGCCAGCAAACTGTCAAATGCTTGGCTTAGAAAGGAAGGCCAGTCCTGTACTTGGCATGAAGTTTCAACATCAAGACCCTGCCTGAGCAATTCCCGCAAAGCCAAAATTGCACCTCGTCTTCGATCAACATTTTCAGGAGCATGTGGCATACTCAGTAGTTCCAAGGTGCAAGCAGGTGCAAGCTCTTCAAGAGATTCTTCAATCTAGAAACCATGACAAGCATCCTCAGGGTTGTGTTCCATGCCTAATATACAGACATAATGTGATAATTCAAACAGGAAACAAGTTGATGTTTCATGTTCGGTTTCAATTATTTTTAAGAAGATAATCACTCTTTTTATTTTTTAAATCTCTCTTAGGAATCAGCCAAAAACACATGACTTTTTTTTATCCAAAATCAATTAAGCCACCATTATTACAGAACAATAAATTGCTCAGTAAAAAAGAGTATGAAACAGGGGCAACATAAATGAGGAAGAATGGCATTGAAATAGAATTGATACTTGAGAGTAATAAAGTTGCTAAAAATAAATAAGTATGCAACGATACTGAATAATTACTGTATTGCCTGATTAGGCCTAGGTTAGCTATTTAAAAAGTTGGCCTGAATATCAAAGCTTCTTGAATTATTGTAAGCAATAACAACCTAATGTTGAAATGAAAATAACCATTTTCATCAAATATGTGCACAGAAGAACTCATTTCCAGAAACAAAAATTAGGAGTGTAACAATTTTTCATTTGTTGACTTTAATGACCTTCTACCTTTTCTGTTGAATGGAGAGGTAGGGGTTATAAACCGATCTTTCACTCATAAAATATATTTAGCAAACCAGCTAGACTTAAAGATCTTTAGTGAATATACACTATAAAAAATTTCTTACCTGAGATAGCAGTGTCATTTTTGCTAGGGACGGTTTACTTCTTAGAAGACACTGGGCACGAGCAAGAGCTTCGAAACCTTGAGATACTTTTTTCTTCTCGAAGCCAATCTTCGCAACTGCACACTTCAAGAAAGCACCAATGGTAAGAAAAGGGTAAATAACAAGACTGCTATAAATTCAGGGAGTAATTTTCCAACCTAATTGTTCACATTTCTTACCTCAGCTAGTGCCATAGAAAGAATCAAGTCATCAGTATATGGCTTGGCATTTTGATGCTGAAGACTTGTCTGTCCAATCTCCAGCACAAGCTTTGATTCTCCAACCTGAACAAAAGGAATAGAAAAGCAATAGTCAAAATATTTCAGCAAAAGATAGAAAAATTTGTACAAGAGAAAAATATCAAGGAATAAAAAAACGCCAAGTGTACCTCTTGAAGAAGGCAAAGAGCACCTGGCAACCAAGACCAACGAATTTGAAGGGAAGATTTAGGGGGGATTTTTTCCCTCAGGTTACCAGCATATTCTGGCTCAAAAAGAAGCTTATCCCTAACATCCATCAGAAGATCCTGTAAAGCAATATTAGATAAGAGCAGCAACCAACAACAACTCCACTTACTTTATCTGCTTGCACCTCAAAAGCCAAATTTAAGAAAACTTTATAATCAACTAGTCACAAAGTATAACTGGTTCATACCTGACGAGCTGTAACAACATCAATTGTGTAACCTTCATCAATTTCTGCATTTTTCAAACCCATAACGGCCTTAACTATTTCATCTTTCTCAGCTCGATCAGGAACACCAATGAGCTGCAAAATGACATAACTGAGTAGTCATTGGTCAAGTATTAATCTTAAGACTAATATGAAAATTGGCAAGGATTATCTGACACAAGAAACAAAACTGAATATTTAACAAAAATGTAAAAACTCATCATGGCAGCTGAATACCAACCACCTACTCCTTCACCACATGGAAAACAAAAATGCAGTTACTCAGTCACTTCTTAATATACCATAATTGCAGATAAGCATTGTTCAGCATACAAGTCTAAAATTACAATGGGATTAAAGCATCAAACCAATACTTGAATTAGGATATTCCTGTTTCTTTTTCTTTACTCAACAGTAGTTTCTGTAAGGTTCCTGTATCAATAATCACGTTGGCATACTATAATTTGTAATAATAATAATAAAAAACAGTGAAACAACCATTCCATCCAAAGAAAATTCCCCACTATTTACCGATCATCATCCACCACTGACAACTTGAAGACATTTTTAGTTTCAGAAAACGTTTTTTATTCGTATTTTTCACTTTCATAAATAATTACAAAATGTCATGATTTTCCTGTATCGTTAAAAAGAATAAATGATTATTTAAAATATAATAACAACAATTTCTAAATTGAAAGGCATTTCATGACTCTTCCTTGACCTTACCTATTTCAGTCAACCTAAAAATAAAAATAAAAAATAAAAAAAATAAGCGCACGCACACACGCACAAAACGACAAACGCAGCAAGTTCTATCACCTGGTAGCAAGAAACCGGAATTTCAATTTCAACGCTCGATTTCATCTGCGTGTTTTCGGCAATGCGAGTATCAGCCGACTTCAGCTTCCTCCTCTCGAACAGCACATCACTCTTTCCCGCGTGTGACGAAACGCAAAACAACGACGTATTCACCTCGCCGGGAGAACCAGCGAGCGAAACCTTCTGGTCGCAGTAACCGATGCGAGCAATGCCGTAGAGAGAAGGAGCGATCGGAGCCGCGTATGTAAACGCCATGAGCTCTCGCTCATTCCCCCAACCCGAAACCCTAAGCGGCGAAAATCAGCTTCGGCGACGTGCGTTTTCCGTGAATTGGAATTGGAGGAGACACATTGTGCGTGGGAGAAGGTGGTGCGAGGTGTAATTGGTGGTTTGGGAACGGAAAACGTGAGGAGGAAGTGATGGAAAACGTTGCAGGGAAAAAAAGAAGAGAGTGAAGTGTAACAGAAAGTTAGAGAGGAGAGGGGATTTTGATCTGTGAAGTTAGGAACATTTTCTGGGAAATTTAGGACATAGCATTTATTTCACCTCTTCTTTGATTTAACTTGTTAATGTCTAATGTCTTGGATGGAAATTTGTGATGTACGATGTTAACTCAGATAAGCCACTGATTCAACTCTGTTAATGATAATGTCTCCTCCCATCACTAATTATACAGATGGATTATTATATTATTAATAATTAATTCATTTTCTCACTTTAAAAAAATTAATTCATTTATTTTCTTTGATTTTTTTACAAATTAACAATTACAGTATTATTTTTAAAAATATATACATTTTTCATATTCTATATAAGAATTATGCATGTAAAAGTAATGCCAATATTATATTTTTTTAAAATATATTTTAATATGTTGTTTTTTTAATTAGTTGAGATTTATTAAGAACCACAAAATTATGTATGAAATTAGTAGTGCAATTCATGTAATTTAAAGAATTTTAATGGAAAAATATGTTAAAAACAATATTATTAACATTTTTTATAAATGTAATAGTCTTTCTTTTTCCTGAAAGGATCTCTATAATATATATATATATATATATATATATATATATATATATATATATATATTATTCTTCACTTTAAATCTCCATAATATATATTTTTAAAATAACCATCCCAATATATATCTTTTCAATATAGTTTTTGAGACGATAATAATATTATTAAGTGTCAATAAGTGTTTGATAAAATGAAATAAAATATATAAAAAATTAAGATGAAAGTTTTAAATTAAAGTATAATATAAATCGTAAGAACTCACTTATTTTATTATTTATTTTATTACTTTTTAGTTTTTTTTATCTTTATCAAATAAAGGGTGTCACTCTTCCATTGATCTAAGAAAAGAAAATGTGACAGGAAATAATATTTAAAATTTGAATAGAAAGAGTAAAATGAGAGGATTTTTTTTTAAAAAAAAAATGTCTCTTCAAATTAATTTTTGTTTCTCTTTTCTTTCTTCTTTCTTTGCAACTAAACAATATAAAATATATCATTATTCGTGTTTCTTTTTTCTTCAAATTGAATAATTTTTTTGGCTTAAATATGTTTTTGGCCCCTGACATGTACCCGACTTTTGCATTTAATCCCTAAATTTTTCTTTCAAATCGGGTTCTTAATATTTGAAAAGTATTGCCCAAGGTCTTTGTTGTTAATTGGAATCTATTAATTGCTTACGTGGCCGTTAATCAAACACGTTGTGCTGTCACATATACCCGTTGGCCTGAGTGAAATTACACGTGTATGCTTAAATTTTATTTTCCTTTCTTTTTCCAATATGCCCCTTTGGACAATCTCTTTCTTTGTTGACTCTCTTCTCCCTTTCTCACGGTTGGGAATGGCATGGGTAACGAAGTGTGTTATGGTTACCTCCGCCCAGCCCCTGGTCTGCCCCCATTTCTAAGTTCTCCGTCATTGTTTAGGGCCTGGCCCCCTCCGACCACATCTTGGTGGGCATGAACCTGGAGTTCCCTGGGCTCCCCCTCCACCAACCTCTCCCTGAATGCGAAGCCCCACTTGGTTTCCCTTGCCGTCTCGGCTGCCCCCTGCGGCCACTACTACCAGTTCCTCCAAGAACTCTGATAGGGATGAGACATTGCACCACCAGCCACGCGATGCAAGCGCACTCCACCAAGATACCTTAGGGACTTTGTCTAACAGAATTGCCCGAGTTGACACTAGCTAGAAATGTCGTCTTGATCTTGTCTGCCATTATCTTTTCCATTTTGCTTTATGTTATAATTTTGTTATCCTAGCATTCTACTTGTTGCTTATATATATGAATGATGTAAGAAGGCATAATATATGAAAAAATACATAACAATTTACTTCCCTTTCCGAACTTCTAGAGGTTCCTAGTCCTTGAAGGTAGGTTGTTCCCTTTCCTTTGTCCTTGTTGTTCGTAACAAACGTCGTGTCGTTGCCGACATCCAACACTGAGGTGTGCATCTCGCACATTGGTTTGTGGTGGGTTTCGATATTTTTTTATTTTATTCTGATTTCAAGATTTTTTTGTGTTTCTGATTTTGTCACCATTGCAGTGGGTTTGCAATGTTGGTTGGTGGTCGATTTTTTGATATTCTATGGTGGTTTTGTCGTTGATATTGTAGTTGTTTTGTTGTGTGTTTTCTTTGGTGGTGGGATCTTAATTAACAATAAAGATTTAAGACAAAACTTTTCAAATATTATAGATTCGATTAAAAAAAATATTTATTAAAGACCAAATCTAAAAGTTATATATAAGGGACAAAAATACATTTAAGTTAATCTTTTTTATAGGAGTACATAGGAGCAAAATATTGAGTAAGCAAAAACAAAATAAAATGAAATCTAGGCAATTCCATTATTGACCCCGAAAACTTTACCAACCGCGATTTACAGGGAATACTACTCCATCAAAAACAAAGCCCATTTGTTCCCGCGTGTGAGCAAACACACAACACTGAAGAAACAAGCTTCACTTCCACCCCTTAATGGCCCGAGGCAAGGCGAAGAAGAAGGAAGAAGGTGAAGACACCGATGTCGCAAACCCAGAAACGTTAGAGCGGAAGAGGCTGAAATCCTTGGCCATTTCCAACAAGATTCTCTCGGAGACCCCTGCACGGAGCTCCGTTCACCTCAACCCTTCCTCCGTCGTGGCCAAGCACCACGGCAAAGATATCATCAAGAAGTCTCAGAGGAAGAGCTGCAGGTACCTCTTCTCGTTCCCCGGGCTAATTGCTCCCATCGCCGGTGGCAAGATCGGTGACCTCAAGGACTTGGGCACCAAAAACCCCGTTCTCTACCTCGATTTCCCACAGGTGGTTTTTCTCTCTGCTTTTTCGGATTTCGAATGCAAGTTGGGGTTTTGGGATGTGGGTTTTGCTTGGTTTTTAGTTTCTGGAATTGGGTTGTCAGAACGGGAAATTGGGTTTTCTTATTTTTAAATGATACTAGTAATTTAGGCGTTGTTTAGTATGAGAAAAAGTTTTCTATTTTCATCTTTGTTTAAAGTTGTTTTTGGTAGTTATTTTTGTTTTAAGTTTGAATAAGAAACAGTGGAAGCGGAAAATGGAAGAAAAAACAATTAAAAGTTGTTTTGCTATGTAGATGAATGCCAATAACACACCCTCTAACACTTTTTTTAACACACTCTTTATTATTAGTTAATTTTTTTTTTAAAAAAAAACTACGGAACCATTGCACTGACTCATTAAATAAGTAGTGAGACCACTAGATTGTGTGATTTCTGATAAATTATAGTCAATACCAGAGAGTATGTTTAAAAGAGTGCACTGGAGGGTGTCTTCAAAACAGCGTGGAGGGTGTTGCTTTGCTAACATTTCCCTTGCTATACACTTGAAAATAGAAAATGAAGTGAAGATTAGGTGATATTTTTGTAATTAGAAGTGAAAACACAAAATTAAAATAGAGAATGTTTTGTCAAACTAAACAGGATTGGAAGTGTAACTCTGCTTGCAGTTTTGTCTTTTATTTTAATTTATGTGTATGTTTTAGTTCTTAAATTATATAAACTTGATCTTCCTGTTGTAAGCATAGTTAATTTTTTTTAGCCTTTTTGGAATACTATTTGTTATTTCTGGTTTTTAGTACAAGTGTTTGTATTGGTTTTCTCTCAGTTTCATATGGCTTCTTTTTGGAAATGTTAAGGAAGGGAGTTTATACTGAATCCATGTACATCAGGTGTATGTGCTAAACTGGTTGTTCAGCCATGAGTGGATTTGGTGTATGCTGTTGTGTGGTTGACTAAACTTGTGTAATGGTAGCTCATAAGCAGAAGTTAAGAACAACTTGTAAAGTAAAATTTAGTAAAGTTGTAATGGGATTGCCAATTTTTTCTGGAACTGTAACAAGATAATTCCAGGACTAATAACAGACCAAAGTTACCGGTCAAAGAATGCCCAATGATTTAAGGAAAAGAAGTAATAAGTAGAGTAGGAAGGAATTCAGATAAAAGCTAGAGAGAAGAGTGTAGACTTTGGATACAAATTGCCCACCCCCTCCTTCCCTCCATCCTCTCTGAATTCTCTCCAAGATTCACCTCATGTCCCTTCGTTTGGGGGTAGCCATCTTGATCCATAAGTTCTTACCTGACCCTAGTTCCTTGCCTTTCATATTGGCTGTGTAACAGATCTAACAGACTCAGCTAAAGTGGCTCGACTTGTTGTAGTTCACAAGTCTGATTCAGCATAGTTATAAATGACAACTTGTTGGAGGAGAGTGGAAATCAAGAGAGGAAATGTTTTCTTGAATATATCTACTGTTTTTCTTTTGAAATTTTGGAATAGTTTTAAAACTTTTGATGTGGTATGTTGTGTATTGGTAACTGGCAAGATGCATTTTCACTTTCACTTTCACTTTTCAGGGTCAAATGAAGTTATTCGGGACCATTGTATATCCAAAGAACAGATACTTGACTCTACAGTTCCCTAAAGGTGGAAAGAGTGTAATGTGTGAGGATTATTTTGATAACATGGTTGGTTTATTTACCCTTCCTGTTTACTTTTGTTTGCCTTTCAGACACGAATTAGAGCAAAGTTGGTTAATGTTTAATTATAAAGGGACCCATAAATGCTTAGTCAAAGAAATACCTTGTGTATACTTACTGGCTTATCACAGCCTTTTCATATCATAATTTTATTTTGAGTAAATACATACATGGGTATAGCTAGTGTACCTTCTTTCTTGTTACATTATCCATATCGGAAGACAAGGGCTCTAAGTGAATTATAATATGTAGGATGGATAGAATGATGCATTGGTTTTTCCAGAATATGGTGAAAAGTAGTCAACAGAACTAAACTTGAGTTAGTGGCGTTATGATTCCATTTCATACACAATGCAACATTAATTCCTATGTTTATGATATTATAGTTAATGTTCATTACTGATTCATTTCTCCTTTGAAACATACATGTATCTACCCTTTCCTCTTTTTACTTCTTGTAGTGTTCTGCATTTTTTTCTTCTTCATTTACTAATTTGTATCTTCTGGAATTGGACCTTTTGGGTATGGATACCTATGTTCCTTATCAGCAATATCTTGATTTTACTAGATTGTATTTTCGGATGCATGGTGGATCGGGAGGAAAGATGAAAACCCAGAAGAATCCAAGCTGGAATTTCCTAATGAATTGTATGAGGTTAGGAGTTTTTACAACATAATAGTTGCCTGGTCATGAGAAGCAACTTTTGGTTTTTTTTTTGCATAAAGAGAATATGAAGTTCATTTTTGTTATCTACTCATGGAATGTCCTTCTATTTCAGGGACACCAAGCTGAGTATGACTTTAAAGGGGGTGCGGGTGCAGGTGCAGCTTCTGTAGTTAATCAAGGTGTTCCCAGAACCAACATTCAACGTGTAGAGCAAGAGTCACCAAAGACACCCACCGAAGATGATTTGTCAGACAATGAAATCAATTTAAAAGATACAAAGGAATTGGTTCCGGTCCGACATTCAACAAGAACTGCAAAAAAATCATACAAGTATAATAAGCCTCATTTATATTAGTTTACTTAATGCGTCCTGTTTTCCTGCCATTAGGTTAAAAAAGTTTGTTGAGTTATATGTAACAAAGCATTAGTTGCTAAAAATTTAATTCTGCTGTTTTTGTTTTCGTTGAACCATTTATTTTCAGTTATTTAACTTAAAGTGAAATGTCTGACTTAATTAAAAATTGTAGCTTTTGTGACTGAAAGTCCTATTCATTTAGTTTTTTTGTTGGACCAGATTTGCTGAAATTTCTTCCGGTGATGATTCTGGTGAAAACAGCCCTGAGCTTTCTGATGATGAAGAGAAAGTGGTAGAAGTTGATACTGCTGTAAATGATCATAATAGCTCAAATATCCTTATAGTCAGTTTGGTATCCCTTAAAAATTGTGGGTGTAAAATGCTAGATGGGTTTTTTCAAACAATTCTTTTATATAAACCTCATCTCTGAATTTTTCGCCTCATTTATAAGGTTACACCAAACTGACTCGTATACTTTATTAGTTGATTGAATGGCTGTGTTCGACTTTAATTTTTGTTTTGATTACCTGTCAACGTGGAATTGATAACTTCCTTGATCTTATATATTTTATATTATCAGTAAATTTATATTTTATCTTCCTTAATTCACAGATACAGAAAAAAACTGTAGTTTTTGACCTCGATGATGAGGATGATGCACCAGTAGATCAACCTGCCAAGATAAATACTGAGTCTGCTTCTCGATCAAAAAGTAAAGAAGTGTCTCAATCTGCTTCAGCCAGTGCATCTACTGAAGTTAAGTCCAGTAATCGTGGATCACTTGTTCAGGCTACTATATCCACATTATTCAAGAAAGTGGAAGAAAAGGTAAGCTTTTGAAACTGTTAGCATGAGACCCGGCACTTACTAGCTCTAAAGAAAAATATTACATTGTTTGTTATAATATTTGTATGCATGTGTTAGACCCCCAATTAATAAAGTCCATGGTAGAAGGTTTGAAAGGTCCCATTAGTTCACTGTCTGGCATAGTTTTATAGATATTGTCATACTGCTTTTAAGAATCTATTATAAAATTTGAAGCTTGAATTCAGAGCTTTAGTTGAGCCACAGGCATTTGCAACTTATGTTGCTTTGGGTAAACTTCCCATTCTGTCCCACCCAATTTTTTGTAAAGCTACACGCCTACACCAGTTACGAAATGCCTGTGATTATGTAAAATAATAACTTTTACACCATACACTGCTATTATTTTTTTAAAATCTCTTCGATTAAACCTGAGATAAATGGTTCGTGAATATTTATATCTTTATAAGTATTGCTGCATGATTTGGAGGACCCTAGGTTCACAATGGTTTTACCTTCTTTCACGAATGGATCTGAATCATGTATGTATTGCCTGGCATTGCTAAACATTGATCAAATTGATTATCTTATAAAAATCGTTATATTTTTCAGACAACTCCAAGAAGTTCAAGGAAATCCCCATCATCAAAAGGTTGTACTTTTTCTAGTTTCTTTTACATTATTACAAGCAAGATTATGAAGATTGAATAACAAAAATTATTGATGTTTTCAGCTTATGGCCAGAAGTCACAGCCTGCTGGTTCAAAAAGAAAGATTGATCTGGTTGAATTTCTTAATTTCCTGAATCTGTTTTTCCTTCAAGTGGGAATGAGAATCTTCCTTAGTTATAAGTGCTTCATGTTGGAGTAGGATGCATGCTGAGTTATTTGCTATTGTTGTAGGATGAAGGATCCAAGAAAAGGGCAAGAAAGACCACGGACAAAGATCCTGGTGAGTATTCTCCCTTCTTCCTTTGTATCTTCTAGTTGCTATGTGTTGCTATCATTATTGAAAGGTTGTAGTTCAAATTTCAAAGTGAATGAGTATGCATCTCTTGATATTTGGTAACAACACATTTAGGAGAAAACTGTTGGTCCCTTGTTGTAGTGATGTTTGTAGTCGTAGTGGGTAGCAACAAGGACCCAACTGAATATAAGCTAGTTGCATGTTAAAAATAATATAAAACTTGTGAATGAATTGGTATTTGTTTGGCAAAGTTTGTTCTTGTCTCCAACATCAGAGTTGCCTCAGATATTGATTACTCTTTAAATTTGTCAGCAATATTATCGAAGATTCGATTTGTCCTAAGGATGTCCAGACATTCCTGTGTGTTAATTTTAGAGGTTTTGACACCAATAAAGATGCTAAAAGGCTTTGGTGATGTTCTCAATTAGCATGTGTTTGGTGTATTTGGTTGGAAAGAAATTTCAATGGTCAAGTGTCACCTTTGGATTTCATTTAGGACGGAGTTGTTCACATAGATTTTTTGTGGTGTTATGCCAAAGGCCTTTTTAAGGGGTAGTCTCTGGCAAGTCTTCAGAGTGATTGGTGTGTTTTAATAAATGTTTCAAGTTCTTAGTCTCGCTGTATTCTTATTCAATGAATTCTTTGTTTACCTAAAATTAAAAATTGTCAGCAATATAATGATCCGGTAAGGATAAGTTCTAGATTATTTTATATATTAGAATAGCCACTGGAAGTCCTCTTAAGACTTTTTGTTGTAGTTAGGCTTTCATATAAATTTGGGCCTCGTCTGTCGTAGTATATGGCTGCTTTGTGATGGGGATGTCTGCCAGCATATCATCAAAATTCAAATCAATGGAAGAAACTAAAAGATTATTGCATGATTTTTCGTGTTGTTATATTATCTGTCTAAATATTTTGAATAATTTATATCCGGCTACATTTTCATTTTCAGATGACTACCAATCTGCGTTTAAAACTTGTCTTAAAATAAGCTGTTGGATATAAAACTTTGTCAAACTTACATGTTTGTGAATTTTTTAGGTAAAAAAATCAAGGCAAAAAGCAAGGAAGACGATGTAAGTATTTTGTCATTCTTGAAACTCCATGCCTTTTAGTGCTTGAATCTTCTTTCAGTGTGGTGTTATTATGTTTCATGCTTAATCATAATGCTACCCAACCTGGCAACTGAAAGGAAAGCAATTCGCAACTCTTTTATCTATTGGCTTCTCTCATTATTTCAGGGGATCATCTTTGCTTTCAGCAATTGCTACCACTAATTTTTGTCTCACTTTTGATTTCTATGCTATTAAACTTAAATTAACTTCTTTTTGAAATGTTTTCACTTTAGTAACTTTTTTATAAATATATATATGATTTGTTCATTTATTATTGTGGTTTGCTATTTTACTGTATTATAAAAGTTGAAATGTTGAAATAGGTTTATTATTATTATTTTTAATATTATGTTAACTCTTATGAGTTCACAAGTCAACTCTATGAGTTGAGTTTACATAAGTTCTCTGAGTTTATATGAACTCTCAAGTTTAACAACTTTGATTGTGATGAAAGTGTATATTCCAACTTTAGATTGGCATTGACTTGTGCTATGAGCCTATAACGTACCAATATAATTCCATTTACATTTTCATCTGATATTTTCTCTATAAATTGAATTAACATCAATCTCTCCAATATGATTACTAGGTGATCTGAAATATGTTAGGAAATGAAAAACTTTGCATCAGTCAGTCTTTTAGTTTTCCTTGAACCAGTAGTTTGACATTCACATAATCAATGTAGGTTGAAGATGGTGATGATGATGGTGATGACATTGAAGAATTTTCAAATGCTTCAGAGGTATGTACCTACAGATTCTTGTAGTTTTTACTGTTATAGTTTATAAAATGCATGGGGTTAACCTTCTATATACTGATTGTGTTTATAATAATTGTTTTATTTAGGATGCTAATGAAAGTGATGAAGACTGGACTGCTTGAGTGTGTAATCTAAGTTGTGGCTGCTAGTCACAAGAAATGACAAGGCAGGGTCATGCAAGTGATGTGATTATACCCTTTATCTCTCTCTACACTAAGATAGAACGTAACGACTTGGTTTTGCATACCATGTGGTTATGATGGGAATATGAGAATAGAGATAATACCATGTGGTTATGATGGAGAAAGAATGAGGAAGTTGTCCAATGTTTACCAATCCAATCTTCATCTCCAAGTTGGGAGTCATTAAATGTATACTTTTAATTTCGATTATCTTTTAAAGAGTTCCACAATGTCGAATGAACGTGAAAGTATCAAAGCTTTTAAGGATACGGATTACGGAAGAAAAAGCATGACTAGAAGATTTCATTGACTTTGAAAAGGAACGTGCTCTTACTAAAATAAAACAAATGAATGAGCTAGGCTGGTTGGTTCCCTTTTCTTGAATTGACACGAATAAGAATAATTTAAAATTGTTACTCTCCGAATCAAGGAACAACTTTTTACTCACCAAGATTGATTGTGTAAATGTCAAACCAGTGGTTCAAACTAATGCTTGGTAGCACAAAATAAATATTTATTTTATATAATTTTTAAATATATAATTATGTTATAATTAAACTGGCAATAAATTATATTTATTAACATGTAAATTATGTTTTAGATTTATAATAAATTATTTATATTATAATTCAATGTTATTTTTAACAATTGATATTTTTTTAAAAATATATTGAAATTTAAGATGGAATTAAATATATTAAAAGTGATAGATCGAAAGAGATAAGGAATTAAGAAAAATCTTTGAAAATGCTCGTCGGTAAAAAAAATTCCTAAATATGCTTTTGTTTTATAATGACAGCTAAAAATGTTTGTTCAAGAAATATAGAGGGTAGAGGGATTATATTGTTTTTTTTTTCAATTTCAATTTAGTATTTAAAGAAAATCAAATGTGTTGTATTAATATAATTATTTCTGCTAGTATTCACGCACTGATATGCCTATCAATTTACTTTTATTTTATGCTCATGGAAAAAATGCATTTGTCATGGTGCTTAGCTCCTTTTTTCCTTTTCAATCATTGAAAAGTTTATCTTTAATTGTACACGAAGAGTTAATAATTTGAAAATAATAGAGATGGACTCTTTTATTCAGTTGTCATTTTCAAATCTTCATATCATAATTTATTAACATGATTGTTTCCTCACTAAGCCGAAGTGTAATAGATTCTTACATCTTTTCATGCGAATAAAGGAAAACGAATAAACAATGTCTGCTTATATGGCAACCCAATAAATTATTATCCATTTATTCTCAACGAGGAAAGGGATTCAGAAATCACGATTGTCAGCTTAGTTCATCTTCAAAAAAGGTGGTTCCACTTTGGTTCATGGTCACATCTTTCTATAATTAGACTGAACAAGTCAAATAAAAACGAAATAGGGTAATGTTTATTTGAGTCAAATATAACTCATTCCAGGTTTGAATCCAAGATCAAGCTCAAAATAAATTTATTCAAAAGCTCAAATAGTTGGAACTTAACAGTCCACGAGTCTTCCTATTCTTTTATTATATACGGAAAAAGGAATTACATCAGTTTGATCACATTTTGATTATCCTCAAATATCAACAATACATTTTTAGCTTCTCTAAAATGAAAATGAAAAAATGTTAAAAAAATCACTTGAATTTTTTTAGCCATTTACTTTTGTCAATTGGTAATTAGTTCAAATGGTGCATGTCTAATTTTCTTCTAGATTTTAAATTTGTTTATATATCAAAATCTGAAGGATTTCAACAATCATGCTATGGATGTTTCCAACTTAAAGATTGTTCCACGAAAGATACTTAAAGACTGTAGTGCTATACCTAAAGCCAACTCAAGATTGCAACCATTTCATCTTAATGCAGTTTTGGGCTTCTTATTAATTACTCTAAAATTTACTAGTTGAAAGAAAAAAACTCAACGTGGAAAGACACCACTTTCGGCCTTTAATTCAAATTAAATGACACCTAACGCCATCAAGATAACTCTTAGGAGCAGATGAAAGTTATCCATATACCACCAAGGTATGCGAACATGTAGGATCTTAAAAAATAGTTTAAGTTCGCAATTTTGGCAGCAACATTAATTTTTTTTGGAAATGCAACTGCAATAGTAGCCACATTTATCAACAGTTTTTCACAATATTAAAGATCGTGATAAAATTGCAACTGTAACTGAAATTTAAAACTGGCAATACATAAAAAAGTTATGGCATGATCAGAGGAAGCATATTTGAAATGAACATATTTTGGGATCCCCAGATTACACACAATGCAATCTAAACATGTAAAACATATACTTTCTTTCTGATATATAATACACAATAGTTTTTCCTTCTATGTTGTTTTGTTCAACTACGGCTGCAAAAGTTTAAAACCAAGTCCAATTTTCAAACTTGTCCTTAATTCCCTAAGAAAGTATCGACCCTCGCATTTGCTGCTCTTGACAAGAACTTCATACAAATTGGTGGCTTAACACCAGCAAGAGCAAGAATTGAAGCAGGAAGAGTCCATATTCCATCCCCGCATATCAAACCAGAAGCTACAGCTGGTGCGAAAGCATCTGCCTTAGCCTTGTTAATCCTCTCCCACACATACAATATCAGACTTCCAACACACATGTCAATGGCAAAGTATGGCCCTATGTAGAAAGGTATTGCCATGGCCATTGGAAGTGGTATGAACCTCCCTTTGTTTCCAATGAAATCTTTAATCAAGTTTATTGCGACGGCAGCAGCGAAGAATATGTAACAAAGTAAGAGGCAGTTTTTTGGTAGATTGCCAAAACCTTGTACCCCCAATATGGCCATGTTACGGTATATAATTGCATATGGAGCAGGATATTCACTTGTACTTCTCCCAAGATCGGGAAAAGCTTTGTAGAAAATCCAAAACACAGAAGGAGAAATTACACAACCCATTGTTGTGCCAATTATTTGGCTCACAAACATGGAGCGTGGTGAAGCCAGAGTAAGGTAGCCGGTCTTAAAATCCTGCATCAGGTCTGAGGCCGTGGAAACAATGTTCATCATCACTCCACATGCTGCTAGCCCAGCAAGAACTCCACCGTGTGATGAACCGGCCCATGCTCCAATTGTGAAGATGGCGAGCTTTCCATAGGTGGATGCAAGGGACCAATCTGTTAGCCCACAACCATAAGCATTGCAAAATGCCAAGGTGGGAGCAATTAGGTAGATGACAATAATGTAATACCATTTTAGTTGGGGGAAGATGTGTGGCAGAGTGGCGGTAGAGATGGCAGCAATAGCAACATAACCTGCAATTGCAAACCATGTGGGAATTTGATCTTTAAGGAAGAGTTGGGTGCGGCGCTGGTCATCATAAGATAGGTGAGGGTTTGAGGGGGAGTCTTGATCTGCAACAGGAAGGGCATTCTCCCTTTGTTTTACCCGGACTTGATGATACAATCCCCAAAGGGTATGAGTAAGCACCTTTATGAAGTTGTATAAACCATCTCCTAGTATCAAGGCAATGGCTATAAATACCTGAATTCAAGGTATAAGGTAAATCCAATTAATAAATAGACCTTACAACGAATGTAAAGTATTGTGGTACTAGAGGTGCTTTATATCAAGAAACTTACCCTATAACCTTGGATGCCATGAAGGTTGCCTTCACCTAGGCCCTTATCATACCAATCACCCTCTTTGGTTTTTATGAGAGGCCACATTATTCCCCAAGAAAGAATTCCTCCAAGAAGCACTGATATATTTATGATATATGGGCATATCATTCCCACTCCAACATAGATTGCAGCAAAATCAAAAAAGAACCTGCAGATAAGTTTAGATTGTATTTACCCATTTCTGATTAGAACAGGACCAATTTGAATTATTTTGCTGTTAGATTTATGCAAGTTTACATCTCTAGATAAAAAAACTTCATTTAAAATGAAGATGTGACAACATACTTGTTATTATATGCTTTAAGCCCCAATGAAGGGAAGGCTTGAAATCCACACTGGTCAGTAGCTGTGTAGAACCATTGAAAGAAGCCCCATAAAAAACTGAAACTGAAGAATTTTCCTAACATTTTCACTTGCTTCCTGGAAGAAAAGAAACAGTAAATTAGTTTGGATGTCATGCAGTCACCTCTAGTAACATGGAGTCAACGATAGTGCCTACTTCGCTAGTTTGGCTCCTTGAGGAGTGTGGAAGCTGTTGATGAGATGTGCAGTTGCAGTACCACTTGGATATGTCAATTTGAAGTCAATGACCATAATCTAATGCAAATAATAGAAGCATAACTTAATCAAGACTGCGGCAAGTGAAATACTGATAATAATTTCTAAAGGGATAAAGTGATAAGGATTAAAAAAAGAAAATATGCAGCTTTTCTAAATTAGCCCTCAATAGTATTTATACAAGAAAAAAATAAGAATGTAAACTGAAATTACAAAAGCTCTTATTTATCTTCTCCAAAAGCTAATTTTAACTTATTGGAGAAGCTAATTAATTCATTTACCTTATTAAAAGTGTTTATTGAGAAGTTTATCTAAATAGACCATCAATAAATTCATTTTCAAGTTTATTTAGGAGTAAGATGAAACATTAATGCACACTGCAATCAATATTTTGAATGTGGCTGTGTCATACCTTTCGTAGAGGTACAACTGAGAATAGGCCAAGAAAGCTAACAACAAAGAGAAAACCTATTATCCACCCTAATTTTGGGTCCTTAAAATGACCAGTGTCTGAAGATTGCTTGGCTATTTCTTCACTCATTCCAAAGAGGTAACTTCCAAACCCTCCTGTTCATACAAGTCAATCAAAGAATGAAAATTCTCATTTGATGGGGCAAATAATCTTTTTTTTTGTAAGCATTGATGGGGCCAATCATGATATCAACAAAAAAACTGTTCCTAGATTACAAACAGACTAAGATTCCTATAACTTGGAAACATCAAAATCCCATTCTAGAGTTTTTGTTTGTTCTAAATTCCAATTTTCTTAAATAACTAACACATGACATTTCAACCAAATTAAACAGTTTACAATACTTTTCATTTCAAAATATGACGCAATGAGGAGTGCTAGCAAAACACTCTCTAACACAATTTTTCTAACCCATACTTTATTATTAATTAAAATCTATAGAAAAGTACAAAATCAAGAAAAAGACTCGTTAAATGAAAAGTGAGACATTTGAGATTTTCTAATAAATAACCAATAGTGGAGAATATGTTGAAAAGAGTGTGTTTTTAGCATTATTCATGATGCAATACGTTTAATGATACAAAATTTATAATTTTTTTAAAATAATGATGAAAGATGAGATAAAGTAACTTAAAATTTCTGCTGATGTTCAGTCGAAGTTGGTAGAAAACATCAACTAATTATTCAATCGCATAACATTGGTTCAATAAATGTAGCCCAAAATTTTCCGAAGTTCCTGTCATAATTTGAAATTTGAAAACAAACAAAAAGTCGTATCTTTCAAGGCATGGACAAATTTGATGACTTTGCACCTCATCTCCTGTGGTTTTTCCAAAGTTAGTACTGTATATTCTAAAAGGTAGGTATCGTCTGTAGTGTAAAGAAGTGACATTTGATAACAAAAAATTGTGATAACACCACAAAAAAAAAAAAACTCATGATATCGTCCGGCCAGAAATTTCTTCCAATTATTCAATCCGAGGGACTGAGAAAGTTGACTTCACTCTAAAACTACGAAATCTTCAATAAAGAAGAAAAAACAACAAAGTTGATTTCATACTGATTTAATTAACCCCACCAGTGGCTTATCAATTATCATCTCTATTCTGGTATTACTAAGGTTTTTTCCTTTGAAAGCCTTTCTGTAAATGATTTGATAGAGAAAATGATTTCATTTTTTCTCTGAGGAATCAGATTTGTCAACACTTGAAATTAAACTAGGCCTACCTCAAATCCAAATCCCCCACAAATTATCACACTGTAGAATCTGAAATGGCACCAAAAATCCAACTTTTTAAAAATTCTTGTCAAATTCAAAACCAACAATTTCAACCTCATAAAACAAAAAAAGGGTCACAAATCACAAAAAATTAACCAATTCAAAACATTACAGAAATCACAGCAACAGTAACAAATTCAAAAGGGCACAGAATAGGTGAAAGGAAGAAAGAAGGTACCGCTAAAGGCTATGCCAGAGGATGCTACAACACAGGTTTGGATGACAGTATTCTCTTGCCTTGTGAAGGGTTGCCTCAACATGTTAGATTTCTCCAAGAACTTGGTCCATGTCTTTACAAAGAAGAACCCCAGAAGGCCAGCAGAGACATTGAGCGAAGGAATAATACCAGTGGTGAGGTTGAGCTTCATCACAATGAAGCTGAAGAGTATGCTGAGTGCAAAGCTGACCACAAAGGCTCTCACTGTTAATTGGTTCCTCCATGATGGCACCAGAAGGTGCTGGAACACCCTCTCCACAGAAACCTCTTCCTCCTTGAGCTTGATGCTACCCTTTTGGCTCAGTTTGTGTTCATGATCATCATATGCATCATCAATGGATTCAAAACCATTATCCACCGCTACTCTATCCCCACTTCCATTTAGAGCCATGATTTCTCACTTCCTCCTCTTGGAAAAGTGGAGTGGTTGAGATCTCCCACGAATTTTGATGTGAGTGTTCGGAATCTCCAAGGATGGTGAAACTTCCTAGATACTACTATGTTGTCTTAGGTTAAAGTTGGTGGTGTCTTTTTTTTCACCTTTTATTCCAAGGGTGGAGTTGTAATCTGCATGGTGGTTCACTTAGTAGTATTTATGGATGGAACCATGGACATCAATATCACCAGCTAGTGGAAGAGAGAGAGAGAGAGAATAGGCCAATGTAAAGTTACAACTTTGCTAGAACTAAGTGTGACATGGTGGAATAGACCAGCACCCAACAATGATATAGGGGGCCCTTGGATTTGGATGCAAATTGGGGTGGATACGTAGAACTGTAGAAGACTAGAATTATACTTCTTTTTATTATTATTATTTTTTACAACTAACCACTTCATAATTCTCTTATATAGCATATAACATCAAGGCAAAAACGGCAACAAGTATGTCTTTCCCAAACCCTAACGAGGACAAAACTAATATTAGTCTAAATGAAATTAGACTTGATTCTTTAATTAAAGTTTCAGTTTATTAAAAGATTAGTTTAATTGATTGAATAAAATGTGTGAATATTATAAATTTTCGTATTATGTTTAATTTCTATAGATAAAAAAAAGTCTTCTATTAGTAGTCAAGAAAAAAAAAAGAATAAATACTCAATTTGATCATTGAAAGTGTAATTCATTGACATATAAATCTCTGAAAGATGTCAAAACATTTTTTTGTCCCTCAAAGTGAAAAAATACTAACATATAATCCTACTATTAAGTTGGATGGTGAAGGATGATGTGATACATAAGGATTAATCTATCATCACAAAAGATTATCAAACGAGATATTGAGTTAGTCATTGACTAATTTGTCATGGAAGATTCGATGGACTATTTTGAATATTGTAATGAATCCATTTAGTCTTGAATCATTTTTTAATTATTAATTATTTAATGTCATACCTAAAAAATTATAATTATTTTTAAATAAAAAATTGTCTCACTTATAGTATCATGATTAATTAATGAATTGATTAAATTGAATAATGCTATTTAATAATTTTGGATAGTAGATTAGTTCATGAATGAATGAAAAGTGTTTAGTAAAAAATATAATATTGGATAAGATTAAAATTAATTTAATTTAATAATTTTTATTTTAGAATAATTGACTAGCATTTTATCATTTAAAGATATTTTAAATGTTTTCAATTATTAAAAGGAAATTTAATATTTAATCAAATGTATATTAAGAAAAAATTTAATTTTTTTTAATTTTGGCTAATTTAATTTTTTTATTGGCTTTTAATATTAGAGGGAAATTTTAATGTCAAGCTTCTAAATTTTTTTTCAACCGTGTTTTTTAATAGATCATAAGTATTTTTTTTATTAGAGACAATTTTATGATAATTGAGTAGGATGACTTAAAATTATTTGTTTAAATATTTAATATAATTATATATTTATGACTCAAATTTAAAATCTTCATTGGATTGAATCAATTTTGTTGAACATATTCTCATATAATTACTTTTTCTAACAAAGATTCAAACATTGATTAGTCACGAAAACCTAACATTTTCTATTTGGTACCCAAAATATAATATGATAAATTTTATTGATGAAATTTTGGTATATATATAATTATTATCATTATCATCATTTATTTTACTTTAATTTTCAAAAATCATCGTTCAAATGAATTGTCGTATTAAATATTAGTGTTAAAATTCGATATTACTTATATGTTAGTGGGTCAGAACATCACTTTGTATTTCTTTGAATAAAACATTATTTGTTTATAAAAATTATATTTCAAATAAATAACCAATTTGACATTCTTAAAATATCCTTTTGAAGACGACATTCTTAAAATATCTACTACTTTATCATTAATCCTTTTTTTTACTGGTCTTTACGAATATATAATTACATATTTTTTATTTATAATTCATCTTTAAAAAAAATTAAAAATATTAATTTGATGGAAAAATATTTAAATTATTTTTCTTAATATTGATGAATGATTTAATTGAGCCTTATAAACAGGAATTATAGAGTATATTTTTTTAAAATAAGTTACGGTGTTTAAATTTATATCATAAATGTATTAAATTAATATGGATCAAGCTTTATATTTTTTAAAAAGTCAAGGTTTAAGTTTGAAAAACTCGTTTATAAGCATTAAACTAAACTTGAAAAACTCGTTTAATATATGTATACGTTTGTTCACACAATCTTTATTGTCATTAGATGGGTTTTTAATTAGCGAGGGTATAAAGTAACGAATAAAACGCTCAGCATAATTAGTATTGAATAAAAAATCTTAATCGCTCATTTAATGTGAAAACTATGAGGTTATTATTATTATTATTGGTACATACTATATGAGTATAACTTGTTTAAAAATGGTAGGAGTCCTACAAGGACAGCAAAATTCCTTCTTCGAAAGGATATATATATATATATATTCAAAGTTTGAATTCATATAGAATAACTTTTAATAAATATTTTTTATCTGAAAAATAAAAAAATAAGTATAAATTTTTATAATAATTCACTGTCTTATTCAATTAATCGTGTTAAATTTTTTAGTAATTTTGTATAAATTAATTTGCAGGTAGCTTCTAGATTTTTTATTAATTAAAAAATTTATTTTATTGTTTGGTAACACTTGAAGTAATATTTTTTAAAACATTAATTTTTAATTTTTTATACTTTTTTTATCTTTAATATATTTATCAAATTTTGTATTTGTCATTTTTAAATAAATTATAATTTTATTATTTAATTTTTAGTAATTTTATATTTTTAGCTAGTTTTATTAGACACTTATAATTTAATAAATTAATTTTTTAATTTTTAACTAATTATTTATTTTTTAATTAATTTTGTTAAAAATAACCTAGAATGATGATGGATGCAGGAAATAATAGTGACTTGTATGGTGAAGTTGGGTAAGGCAGCGCAGAATTGCTAGGTAGCTTGGCGTTTCCATTGGTATTAATTCCCGTGCCGTAGATAAATGCGATAATTGGAATCCATGATTGTCCCCACCAAATGGATATACGATGTCTGCCAAACGGTGTCAAATGGGAATAGAGATATATCTAAATTCATTCCCACTCAAATCCAGAAAATTGGTAGAGTAATATAAGATTTTATTTTATTGTATTTATATGAGTGATAATAATTTGTTTAATAAATTTTTCTTTTTGAATTAATAATAATTATATATCATGAGCCAAATTAATAAATAAAAAATGTTAGTATTTTTTAACCTAAAAAAAAGTCATTAACACGCCATAAAAGATAATGAAATTTGTCTCTTATGTGGACTTGTTGACACTGGATAATTCTATGAAACCTGTTTGATTTTTAGTTAGATTTTCAATAAAAAATCAAATATAAATTAAAGTAATTTTAAATAAATTTTATATGTTTAATTTCATGTTTAAGAATTAATTATAGTCTAAAATTAATTTTAAGTTAAAACAATCTTAAATAATTTTTTAGATAGATAGAAAAAAAATTATATTAAGTTATACTGTAAATTTGTTTTTATAATAAAAACATATTAACTCCTCTTAAAAAAACATATCAATTTAAGCATAATTCACAACACTTTGAACTAAAATCGGTTTTACAAAATCAACTTTATTTAAAATCGATTTTGTCAAGAGCTGATACACGCTCACTGACAAACACAAAAATATTACACTAGGAAAACAAGGTTTTGTTTCCCTTATATTGTCTGAAGGATTTTGTATTTTTGCAATAAAAAAAAATTATGAAGTGTGGTGGAGTTGGTTCCGAAGCTATGAACTTTGCGAGTTTAATTTCATGTCAAATACAGCTTGCTATTGATGGTGAATGGTACTGATCTTTGTATTTGCATTGATATAAATTTCTTTCCTTCTAGGTCTTAATCTATATATATGATGTATTGTTATTATTTTGCATAGTTTGACCCTAGAAACAGTGTCTGAAACCTTTAATTTCTTGTATTTGCTAGTTCACACATCGTTGATAATGATGGTAATAAGAATACAGAACATAGTTTCTGCCAACTTTTCCGTCTTTCTATATAAGATCATTTTTAGATCACATCGGAATGCTGTCATGCTGATCTTCTAATAAAGATGAAATAAAGGAATCTATCATCAAATAATAAGTTGAGAACCAATAATGCATGTTAGAAAATATAAGATGTGATGGGTAAGATTTGATCTTAAGCAACTATTAATTAAATAAGGACTCGTCAGTACTGTTCTAACACGATTTTCAGATTTTGACTTGTTTTGTTTTTCTATCCCACTATTTTCGGAGTGTTTGTAAGAACGGTAAACATGGATTATACTCTTGTCTCTAATCTGGTATTTATATACTCAAGCATGTCTTGCATCTTAACACGTCATGATTTGAATTTAATTCATTCCTTAATTCAGTTTTATGTGATTTTCATCCTAACCTATAGGATTAACATAATGTAAGATTTTGTTATATTTACATGTAAAAAAATTATTTATTAAGCAAATTTATATTTAATTATTTATGCGTAAAATTTTCTTAAATTAATGACAGTTACGTATCAGGAGTAAAATGATTTTTTTATCTAATAATTTTGAAAATATTATCATATTTAACTCATGACAAAAAAAAATGTGATTTTTATTCCTAAATACATGTAAATTATAAAGACACATTTATAATAATGTTTTTAGAAGTTGTAAGATTGATTTAATATCTTAACTTAGGATTGACATAATGATATAAAATTTTGTTATATTTAGGTGTAAGAGAACTATTTATTAATTGAAAGAATTTACTTCGTATGTAAAAATTTATTGCTCTAATAATGATCACGTAACTGAAATTAATTTAGTCATTAAAGAGGAAAATGAAAGAGATAAGTGGTGGGCTTCAAATGTCTTATACTTACATTCTAATAAAAAACTATCAATTAACATTGATAAAAAAATATTTATAATACTAATGTTTACCTTGAATAATAAGACACATTTATTAATTCAAAAGAAATATTCAACACGGAATATTTTATTATGGTTCTATTAAAAAAAATATTTTGTGGCAATCAAAAATTAAAAATATTTTGTTACTTATCCAAAAGGATGCATTTATTATGTCGACCTCATTATCACCGTATTTTTTGGATTGCATGCAACAAAAGGTTCCATGTGGAATTTGAATGGAGCGGAATTGAGACATGCGAAAATGAAAAATCTTAGTTATATTATTGTAAATACTGTTGGTGTTATTTTATAATAAAAAAATATCTTGTCACAATGATTTTTACTTTTATTTTGATAACTAAATTGATTGGAATGAGTTGTTAATTTTGATTAAAAAATATTTTTGAATATATTTATATGGTTGTATTTAAAATTTTGTCCACATTTAAAATGATATTGTGTGAAAGAGTTCAAAGTAATGTGTTGTAGTTTTTTTTACAATTTATGTGTCGTAGTTATTAACTTATTATATTATTGCTGGACATAATCACATAAATATGGACTTAATAATGAATTAGTGAAATAGTGACAAAACTCGGCGAACTATCTTCAGTTTCCCACTTTCCCTCCCAATGTGAATTAAGCATTTGACCGCAATATAAATAGTTGAGTTTTATTTTATTTTTATATTTATATAGTTGAGTTATCAATCAAGTTTTACACATTCAAAAAAAAAAAATCAATCAAGCTTTACATAATTGGCAAATAATTAAAAAAACTAAAATACATTCATTAAGATATTCTTGATTGTAGGCATAAAAAGACTTACAAGAAAAGATTAAATTATTTCGTGTTCTTTACGACTCCGGTACAGTATATTTGTATAATATAGTACTCTTAAGTCGTTTTTTAATTTTTCTTTTAAAGATACTTTTTAATTAATAAATAAAAATTAATTTCTTTTGATGTGTATAACTCAGGTGTTATTTTGTATAATATATTTACTTTAATGACATATTTTGGATAGATTATTAAATTATATTAATCAAAATCACTAGCACCGGGAAGATCAACTATCTTTGACAAGGAAAAATATTAATATATTTCTAACTTATTTTTTTATTATTAGATATAATTAACGTTAATTTTACGAAATGTTTGTGTCACCCTCACTTTAATAAATTTCCTTCTTTTCAAAACATAATTTATTGCAAGCATTCCTTTTGAAAAACATAAGAATATTTTAATATGGCACTCAATATCTACAAAAACAAAGCTCCTTGTCACAAAACTCAATTTGAATAAAATTAAGCTCTTTGTCATATTCACTAAATTAGACTAATAAATTGACCAACAAAAATTGTTTTAAGATATTAATTTTTTTTTTCTTACTTCATCATCAGACTATGAAGATCTTCCTATTCATTAAATAAGAAATAAATTTTATTCGAGATTTATCCAAATTTTTTTTTATCGACACACAATGAGAATCAAACATAAATTCTTTTATTAAATAATTTTTTTTCATTTTTTTTCTTCTCGATTACATTATAGGATACCAACCCTAAGTTAAGAAAGAGTTAATCTCTAATATTGGTATTAGTCCAGAGATATTTTAGATTTACCTAAACCAAAATTGTTCAATAAATATAAAAAGTATAGGTGCTGTTGTTTTTTGTTTCTTAAATGCTTAATAAAAGTGAAAACTTTATGATAATTAAATATTTTGAAAGAATTAATAGTAATATTTTAGAAATAAAAAAATCACATACTAAGAACTTTATTAAAAAGTTTCATCCAATACAATCACGTGAAAGTTAGATAATGACAAGGAAAGAAGAATCCGTAGGTTATGGCGTGTGTCTATTGTTTATCATTATTTTAACTTTGATAACGACGACTCCATGTGCGTCAAGCTCGCGCTATGCCTTAATTTCACCCAGAAACTCCTCATTTGTTGGATTTTAAATTATTTTAACAAAAGGTAGCATCAAAATAAGTAAACAACATGAATTAATTACTTTTAAATATTTTATTTTGAATCTACTTATTATTTTAAAATTTTATCCTTTTGATATTTGCACATAATTATATCAATAGAATTTCTTGTGTTCATTAAGTAAAATTTTTACCCGTGAAACAAACTTTTCCTAAAGAAACTATCAATAGAATGAAAAGTTAATTAAATCGAGTATAGTTATATTTCCTTAGAATTTAATGTCATTTAATTTCTATTTAAATTATTAAATAACAATTATTTTTTGGAGAATTAAATAACTGATTTTAAAATAGAATTAATTGTGTTTTTTCTCTCTCTCCTTCACAAATTTAAGTTATCTTTTAAAAAATTAACTTAAAAACTGGCAGAAAATTAAAAGTTATCTTAAACTAAAAAATTAGTTAGAAGTTGAAAGCTAAAAATCTAGTTTATTAAATTATATGTTTGGTAAAACTAATTAAAAAAATATAAAAGGACTAAAAAATAATAAAATTATGATTTATTTTAAAAAAATAAATAATAAATTTAATAAATATATTACGGATAAAAGGAAAGAAAATACAAAAAAATTAAAAGTATCATCACATAGAAATAGAAAATACTAATATGAAATTTCAATAGAGTGTTTATGTTAACATGTGAATATGAATATGTTGACATGGCAATGAATCCTTTAAATAAAAGAAAATTCATTGTGCATTTTCTTAAAAAAAAATAAAAATCATTATGCAAGTCTACATCTACACAACCTTAAAATTAAATAATTTCCTTTAGTCATGTTGAACTTCTTCAACCGTTCAGATCCTTCACAAACAATAAGATAATTGTTCTTCAAATTATTCCATGCGACAAAGCCTGAGAATAAATATATGCAAACAAGTTCTTACGCTTAAGTTGGGATAATAATAATAATAATAAACAAGTGTACTTTAGTAGGAGTAAAAGACCATAGGTATCCACCACAAAAAACTAAACTTGTTCATATCCAATAAGACTATTATGGATCACAATTTTTTTTAATAAACATTGAACACACTACATATCAAAGATTTAAATTTAAAATTACTAATTAAACTAAAACAACGGTGATGGATTGCTTCACGTGTTCAATGATAACAAACTAGGTGTTTAGCCATGAATTGCATCCCGGGATGCTAGTTTTTTTTTTATTACTACTATTAATAACTTAAATAAATAAAGATAGAGGTATGTGAATAAACAAGTATAATTAATATAGAAAAATATCCTTAATTATATATAATCAAATCTTTTGAGAAAAATAAATAATACTCTGTTAAATTAGAAAAAAAATGTAAAAAAAAAAATAACAAACATAAATGCATGAAGTTTTATAGCAAACTATGAAATTTAGCTTCAATAAACAATGCAAAAGACATAAGAGAGAGATTAAATAGTATTAGCCACTTAGAAGAAAATAAACCAAGAGTTAAGAAATTTACAAATCATGTAGTGGCTATCCATGAATGATGCCTGTTTAATATTTAATGAAAGATTAAAATTGGTAAAACAAAAGACGCGTATAGACTTAAAACTAATACATAAATAGTTATGTTGGTGTGACAAGATTATGCTTATATAGAGTGTAGTTGACGGGTTAATGCTTTATATAAAGTTCTCTTGGAATCAAGGATTGATTCAATTGCATTTTTAAATGCGAGAAGAGCAAGTTGGACACAAGTATGAACCATGAACGCACATATGGCAGCATTCACTAAATTCAAGCTATGAAAAACAAGAATAAAAAACTAAACTATATGGAAAAATCCAGAATAGCTGCTAATCTCTCACATCAGCACTACAAGTTTATTGCTCTCTCTAACAAGAAGCAAAATTAAAAGTGAGAATTGACAGAAAAAAAAAACCAAAAATGGTACTGCACAAAGAAGCTATGTATGTACAAACGAATTTATGTTGAAACTAGGACCTAAAAGACACATGCAACACCATCAATCACACTTAGATCCTACTTGGGGTAATATCCTATGTGATGAATGTAGCCAAAATCATTCATTTGTAAGTCGTAACTAGCTGCTGGCCTACTCATGATGATTATTAATGGTGAAAATTTTGAGGAATCAATACCGCCGCCTAGACATGAAAAACTCATAATCAGGGTGTCTGTTTGTACAGGTTAGGTTCCCTTTGTTGACCACGGCTCTTGCCATGAGAGATGCTGTTTCCTCAAGTGTCCTCAAACGATCTTTAAGAAGTAGCGAAGGGTCTAAGCCCGCCATTTCTGCTGCAAGTGCAGAATGCTTCAGCTGGAACCAGCATTCACCCTGCTCATATCACATTAAGTGCTTAACTGCTTAAAAAGTATCCACATTACTTATCAAAAGTGTAATTGCAAAACAACAAGTGACTTTTTTTATCAGCAAATGTTAACAATTACTATCTCTGTTTCTTTTCATAAGAAACAACTTATAGTGTAAAAATACATTATAACTTGTTTCTTATAATAAGGAACAAAGGTAGTAGAGTATGTTATGTTAATACAATCACAATTATTTGAAGACATAGTGCAATTGCTTCTATCTTTCACCTATAAACTTACTCAGGTAAAAGTAAAAGCAAACCAAATTAGATGGATGGTATTTTAAACTTCTTCATATGTTCTATTTGAATAAACTTCTCTACATAAACATTTATAGAAGAAGAAAATATAAAGCACAATAAATCAAACTTATTTCCATAAAATTAAATCAATTTTTGCATCAGTTTCTGAAGAAGTTAAATGAGACAACTGTTATAAAAGTTGAGGGCCATAAATTGATTTTAACTTATGAAAACAGTTTAATCCATTTTATCGTTTCTTATTTTCTTTTCCAGTCTGTAAGTTTTTTATTGATAAGTTTATCCAAACAGAGCTTATAATCAAAGTACACAAACTAAGTATAATTTGAACAACTTCAATCAACAACATGCTTCCTACAACATCTTCCAATAATATTTCCAATGTAAATAACTTCTCCCTCGGCTTCTCTTTTAGCAAACTGCAAAAGTTCATCTTTTCACAAATAGTGGGGATTAGAAAATTCACCTTTTACATTATTTATTTCCCCCACCCCTGGCAAAGATTGCCTCAAAATAAACTGTGATTAACATGATTGAATATACTAATAAAAGTTCCAATTATCTCGAAATCAGCCACATAAACAGAATAATGTAAATGTGTCAACATATTATATGCAATTGACTTGTCTCGAAAGGTTTTGCTTGACCAATTGAAAGGTTCATCTCAATGCATGGAGGAATGATAAGCAAGAAAATTCATACCTGGGCATTGTAGCTTTGAAGCCCCACAGTTGGAGATACTATGCAAGAACCTACAGTTGATAAATCTGAACTAGTTCTTCTACGAACCAAATGTCCAAGTGAATGGTAAGTCAAAAAAGATGCACGAAAGTTGCCATCTGGTATGCGGTAAATAGGATACCATGCTACTGAGAACCTGGAAATCAGGTGGTCTTAGTGCTACTACCATTTGAAAAATCAGTTGAAATTAAGTCAAGATAATGCTTATTTCTGGTTATCTGATCTTAAGGCAGATACAATCACATTTTCTTTAGCACATGAAACATATTTGGCATGCAGATCACTTACCAAGATCTAGGGTGAAGATCTCGCAGGTTTATTGAATCCAGTTTTGTTGGGTCCCCATAAGTTGAAGATCGGATTGGTATATAGCCTCTAACCAGTTCTTGTATCCTGTAAGAAGATCAAAATCAAATCATGCATGTGTTCAACCGACAAACCTGCTTCTTATAGCGGTGAAACATCTATGACTCTATGGACAGAAAAAAAGGTGAAAACATTTTCTCTCGTCTTAGTCATCTATTCAACTACCCTCCTCCCCCTCCTCCTAATTCCTACAGAGTATAATGACAAAAATTTGATGATCTTATTAAAATTATTCAGTATGATATAATCATTTAAGTAAGATATGAAATGACAAGCTCTATCTATTCTAAAATATTGAAGACAGGTAGATGCATTGAAAGACACTGTTTAATGACAGGATAAAAGAGATGAATCTTACTTTTCATAAAGAGGTCGTCTTTGTTGAGGTTGCTCAAATTCAAAATATTCAAAAAGAAGTTCTAAATCACCAGAGCAGTTTGAGTTGATAGATGGAATAGATCCATTATTGATAGAAGCTGTCTCCTTTGGTGTTTGACTGCTTGCATCCTGATTGCGAGGCCAAGGAAAGAGAACAGAAAATATCAAATGTTGACTGGCAGTAGATGACTTTTCTGAAATGTCAACCATTTCGCATGCCTCTGAAACCTCACAATTTGGAAGCTTGTCCCCGCTATTTACACATCGGTTTTCATGGTTCTTAAACAGCTGAACTGCTGATAAAGAAGGGACAAAATAAGCATGAAATGGAAAATCACCAACACCTCCTTGTCTCTTCGGATTTTCATGATCCTGAGCCCTTATCTCTAACCCATAGCTCCCATGTTTCTCATACCACTTCCACAGGCATCCCAAAGATAGGTTGGGGATCTCATGTCTGCACAGTGAGACACCACCAGCATGGTTGTGTGAGCAGGTTGAACAACTGAGTGAATTGAGTGAGTTGCAAATAACAGGACTACAAAAATGTAGTAGTCTTTCAAACTCTGCAACTGGACCACCTGTAGCCATGTGTACCGCTTCACAAGCTAGTTGTGCCCTACAGGCATCATTCACAGCTTGAGCTATTCTGTAAGAACCATTTTCTAACATATCTTGATTTTCACATTCATAAAACATGTGATTAGCAGCTTCATGCTTGTCCCTGTGCTCTGTCAATGTACATGCAATCTGACTAGCCATTTTATGGTTCTCACCCTCATCTAGACAAGACACTTTGTCGTAAATCTGGCCGTTGCATGCTCTGGTTGCATTTAGTGAAGAATCCTGATTTTTAGAAGAGGCCACTTCTGGTTCAACACTGCTTTCTGAGTTAGAATTGTTACTAGAGGATGCATCAGAATATTCTGGTGGTGAATTATTAGATTCAGATTTTTCCAACCCTCTATCTTTTTTCCCAACTGGTACCCATTTCCATAGGGTAGTTCCAGAACTGAGGATTTCTGCATTGTAGTTTGCAGATGAAACTTCTTTCTCTGTTTGACCAACCTCATCACCTTCAAGATTACAAGAATCTGGAGACAGCTCCTCAGACATATTTGACTGATTGATGTTCCCACCTGGCATTACCAATGAGCTATCCTGACTATCTATATTTTCATTGTTTGTGTTTGCAATTATATGGCTGGCACTTTTTTGTGGACCTGACTCCTCCAGATGAAAGTTTGCACTGTGACCTATTTCAGATGTTACCTGTTCAACTTCATTGGTCTGGACCCCATCCGTCAGGCAGTTAATATCAGAATTAAATCCAGAGACAGTGTTCAATCCTTGTTGATCAATTTCCTGAGAAGAGATAAGCAACACATCATTCTGTTGAACACCAGCCTTCCCATGATCATTCGACAAAGACCTGTTAAAATGGAAACTCTTCTTGGAATAGTTGTTGTGTTCCTTTTTTGAAACTGTCTCCACTATACCTTTTGATTTCCTACCAATTTTATTTTTCAAGTGTTTCTTATCTTCAGTATTTGATACACCATTTACACTAACAGAATTACATTCTTTGATAACTGAAGGATCCTTTTCCAGAGTAGAAGCAAATTGTGGCGAAGTTGTGTTTACTTTCTTCAAGTCACCACTACCTTCATCAGAACTGTTCTTCTGAACCTTTTGCCATACAGAATGAATATTTTCCTTCCCTTTTTGACCATGCAAAATTCCAGCTCCCCCAAATTTGTTTAAACTTGAACTCTTTGACATTGTTCTCTTCTGCTTAACTTTCTTATCATTACTGATGCAATTTTGACCACCATGCCCAATCCCCTCATTATGTTCACAGTTATTGTGAATACCATTCGTTAAGTTTTGACCAAGAGAATATCCATCTCCTGAATCTGAAGTGATTGTGCAATTTGCCTTGTTTGACGGTTTTCCTATATCATCAGCACTGATACTTTCATCACTTCTGGAACCAACTGAAACTGAATCCAGCACCAAAGAGTCATGTACATCATTAAAACAGCATGGCTCAACGTGTTGGATGTCCTTTATTCCTCTATCAATGACTTCAAAATCAGGGCCCCTATCTTGGAGCTGATTCTTGGGTTCAAATGTGGTGCATTCTCCAGCAGAACTTTGAACAATAGGTGCAGTAGCTTTTGAAATCGCCTCCCGATCAAGATAAGAGTTGCAACTATTAGGTGCTTGCATAACATTGATGTTGCCATTCCTTTCACAATCAGATTTTACTAACCTATCATCAGAAGTTGAAAATTCTCCCACACCCTCCTTATCCACATCATTGCTGCTGCAGGTTTCAGAAGTCAAACTTACACAGACATATTCCTCAGTAAGAACTTCACATTCAGGAGAACCACTGTCACTTGACTTCTTCTTACTCCGTTTAACTTTCTTTCTTGCCCTTTTTCTTGATTTTTTCTTCGAAGACTTGTCATCTTCCATGGAATGACTTGTGTCCTTATCAGATGAATTAAGTGCAGTAGAACTATCAGGGAATAAGCCAGGGCCACAGACTAATGAACTTTGAGAAGAAGAATTGTCAGGGAGTTCATTCAGTTTAGAAGCTCTGTTAGCAATCTTGTTTTGACATCGACGACGCACATTTGAACCAGTAAAGCCTTTTTTAGTACATGATTTAGCTGAATAAGCATAGGGAGGAAGAGGCACTCTTGGACCCTTACATTGATCAATCTTCAACCTATTGAGAGGTGGAGAGAAAAGGAGTTGCAAACCATCCATATTTACACCAGAAGCTAAGTTAACGTGATTGGAACACTGCACTGGTAGGGCAACAATTCTCCAGGTTCCATCAGGCTCGAAGTTATGGAATGAAAGGATTGCACACCTGAACAATAATATCAGAACTTAACCATTATCACTTTCAAGTTTCAAGTGTCTTCTGAATACAAAAATACATAAACAAATAAGTAAGGGAGCAATATAACAATGGCAAAATTTAATTGAGTCATGCAGCCATTAAGAGTCTTAAAAGCTTGAACATTGTGAAGAAATTTAAAAAAAATTGTTAGTTATTCAAATTAAGTGTATTATTGTCTTGTGTCTTTTATAGCCCTCGATCAATGCAAAGAAAGATCAGACCACCTCTTGGAAGTTTTTGGCTTTTTGCCGGAACTTTGAAACATTTTTTTCCAACCCTGTTTCCTCAATTGATGATGCAAAATTAGGATATACTAGAATAATGAAAAAACAAGGATACCAAGATGATGTAGAATGAAGTGAGCAACTCCTTCAAACAGGAACCATATGGCATCATTATGACAATGCCAACATGGACTTATGTTCCCTCCCACCATGCACAGAATCAATAACACTGCCAGCTTTTGGTATAAGCCTTAGAACCATTCTACAAGGAATAATATACTTCTAAAGAATGTCCTAGAAGGCTAGGAATACATTTTATATCAATAGGTCAACAATTTCAACAAAAGAAACAAGTAAATCAATTATAGAATCATATTACCATAAGAACAAAAGATAATGAAAGAAATGCTACAGGCATAAAAATATATTACCTACTATCAGTGTTAATCTTTGAAAGAGAAGATTCTTGACAATCCTGAACAAAATAATTACATTTAAAGAGGAAAAAATAGAGGTAAAAATCAACCTCCTTTCCAAATGCTATTAAAAAGTCATTATAAAAAAAGGACTGGTATTTATTGTGACCTCTAAAGATGTGAGTTTATTTTGTTGTTGATATATTGTTGGTATGGAATCCTTTCTTGCTTCTAAAACTTCTGGATTATTATTACCTATCTCTTGAGGGGCACAACGCATCTTTCTTGCCTGTCCATATTGGAGAAAAGAAAACAATGAGAAGAAAGAAGTTGCAATTTTCAAAACAAAGATAAACAAGATATTACTCTAGAGAACTGATATTCAAATACTTTTACTGTTTACATTATCATCTTGCAATGACCTAAAAGTCTATTAGACATCAATTTAAGTTGTAAACAGATCATGGTAACTTGAAAAAACTTGCAAGCTAAAATCAGAGCAAGAGGAAAACATCTAAACATAAGTGAAAGAAACACAGACAAAAAATGGCATGCCTCTTTACTTTCTTATTTTATTAGCCTCTTTCTTTCCATAGTTCTAAAAGATAACCATTTACCAAACAAACAACCAAGGAGCAATTTAATTCCAACATTTCTAATGAAAGAAACACAGACAAAAAATGGTATGCTTCTTTACTTTCTTGTTTTATTTGCCTCTTTCTTTCCATAGTTCTAAAAGATAACCATTTACCAAACAAACAACGAAGGAGCAATTTAATTTCAACGTTTCTAATAATAACTAAAAAAAAGATTATAGACTTCCAGAAAACATTTGGCCATGGAAAGGTAGAACAGGGCCATTTGATGGGGAGAGCTCTAATAGAAAAAATGACAGCAGAATAAGAAAGTATAATTCCTGAAAACCTGCAGAATCAAAAGCCAAAACCAATAAAATATGTTGTGCCTAACCTTATGTGCATATTACCAAAACTAGTTTCTCCTCTTAGATTACAAACCACTACTGGGATAACTACATAAAGAACAGTAGCCACATTGTTTAGACACAATAAATTAGCCATATTCCTTTAATCCAAAGAGAAAATGGCCACCTAAAGAAATGGGAGCAATGATAATATTAGTATTGAAACGGTTGAAACAGGTTATGTGTTATCAGAAATACAACAGCTAAGGCGCGAAGACCAAATGGCATAGATGGTATGCCAAACATTAACTTCCTTAAACCAATTTCATTGATTCAAGTCAAACAGGAATATTCCTAACAAACAAATACCTCGATTTTGCAATCTTTGAATGCACCTTCTTGATTCTAACATAATAGAAGGCATCTAAACCCAACAAACTCAACTTCTAGTTGCCCAAATCTATGCAAGCACATTCAATAAAAATCCCCCCTAGCTGCTGATAACCTTTGGTTCAATTCTGGACATACATACAAAATCCTCAAGTTTTCTTGGCTTTCATGAACAAATGAAGTTGAAAGTCCAGAGAGAACTATTCGAAATTAAAAAATGAACAAAGAATGCAATTCCACACACACAATAGATATGTGCAGGAAAGGAGAAACCTCAACTTGGGTTTCTCCAAATTAAAAACAGGAAAAGATTAAATTATCCCAAAAGGAATTGAGTTCTGTCTACCAGTCAAAACAAAGGTTACCCTCTTCTAATTTAACCCAAACCTCACTAAGCCTATACAAAGCCAATCTCAAAACTGAAAAAAACTACATTAATAAGCAAACGAAGATTTAAAAAGAAAAGAAAGAAAATCAAACTTGAAAACAAGGCTTATATGAACCATTCACACAAAATCTACAAGCAAAATTATACTGAACCACAAATCCCCTCCCTAAAATATCAAAAACAAAGACTTCCGTATTCTTAGCCATACAACTCGTCCTCAGATTTAGGCCCAAGTTTCAGATTACATATACGCACAAGAACACCTAAATTAGGCAAAAAATTCCTAAATATAGATTCCACCAACCCCACAAGCCCGATCACTTATCCCCACATGAAAAAAAAATAAAAAATCAAAGAACCAAAGAAACCAGCAAAAAGAACCACGCCCCATCATCACTCCCAATTCAAAAACCCAAAATTCTCAAACAATCCAATCACACACACAAAACACAAAAAGGCTCATCGCCAAAAACATAAAAAAAAAAACATAGGAAAAATCAAAGAAACAACAATCGGGACGAACCATGATACAAGTTCCAATGGGTCGGAACTGAATGGCTCTCTTCCAAGCCTCAACGGCTCTCTTTTTTCTCAAGTAATCACCCGTTTTGTCTTTTGGGATTGAAAAACTCTCTCTTTATCTCTTTTTTTTCCTTTCTCTCTCGTGTCCCTTTTGGCAAAGAGAAAGAAAGCGACTTCGGTTTTTGGGCGAGACACTGAGGTAGTTCAGTAGCCACAGACAGACACTCTTGAAGAAAATGATTTTGATTTGACTGGAACTCGCATCACAGGGGACAATTATCGCCACATAAATGCGTTTTAATATGCTAATCGTTTTGGTAAACAAGGAGAAGAAAAAAATTAGTTTTTTTCTTTCTTTCTTTGTAGGGTTTTTGTTTGTTTTGTCAAATTTGAAGCTCTTAGGAGAGTATATGAATATGACACTAAATTCAATGACTGGTTGGTGCTGCCGTTTTTCCACACGTGCACCAATAAACAGAAATAAAAACAAATATCCTCGAGCCAAGCGTGAAGCATGCACAGCAGATAGAACAGAAATTTAATTTGCAAGGAAACAAAATATTAATAATAATAGATGTGATTATTTCATTTTGGTTTTATGCTATAAAACTTTTAATACTTGCAGGATATGGAAATTAAATGCATTTTTAATTATTACAGTTTATTTATTATTTTTTAATCAATAGCTATTAAAAGTATCGTTTTAAGAGAGAAAAATCTTCTTTTTTAGGTAAACAAAAAACAAAACTTTAGTAGTTGGTATTATGAATGGGATATAGAAATGAAAGAAAAAGGAAATAAAATGAAGAAAGAGGTTTTCATCTATCACTTAAATAAAGAGAAAATGAAGAAAAATAAATATTTTTTCTTCTTATTTATTAGACAGAAAAGGTAATATTAAATATTCTATATTATCTTAACACAATAAGAATTAAATATATGTTATTTTTTACTTTATTTAAAAAATTTATTTTTTTCTCCATTTTCTTAATCAAAGAAGGGAAAATAAATTATTAGCAGAATAGTTTTGGTTTTCCTTTTTTAATATGGTAGAAGATATAGCTTTTTCTCCCCTTTATTTTTCTTCACTTGTTTATTTTTTTTTTTGTTAGTTTTGTTCTTAACAACCAAAGGATAATACAAAGGACCAGGGTAATACAAAATGAGTAATGTATTTTCTTTTATTAATCCTCTAACAATTCCTCTTTACTTCTCTATAAAAAAAAGTAGTATTAAATAAAAATGAAAATGTTAATATATTAAAAATATGAAATACATTTAATTCTAACCATAAAGAAAGTAAGGGAGTATTATTAAAAAAAATATTATTATTCATACAAAATAGTTGCTTGGTAACTTTGATACAATTAAAAGAGACCAGGATCCTCTCCTAGCTGGATATATTACACAAATGAAGATCATTCTTCAATTTTTTCTTCAATTATTGAACAATGACTAACCAACCATTGAGATTTAATTGGATTTAAGTTTCACACATAATTATTTGATAGGATCTGATTTTAACTAACAAGAGAAATGTTATTACTAAAAGTATTAGTAATATTTTCGTTCGAGTTTGAATAAAATGTTACCTTAATTTCTTGCATTCTCTTTCTATCATTTTCTTTAAAATTGAAAAACAAATTGAAAATCCAATTTTATGGGTCTCACTTTTAAATTAGGAGAGATAATTATTAAATGAGAAGTTGGACCAATAAAAATTAATCATTTTCAATAAATTTCAACTAAATAAATAGAGAGTTCTTAAAAAAAGAGAATAAAGAATATGCCAACATACCTCTTAAATATTTGAAGATGAAACTTTTTTGCCTAGAGTAATCTAATCTAACAGGAGTAGAATTACCTCTAATAAAGAATACATGTGGTTTCTATAAAAAATAATATTATCTCTTTCAAAATATCTTGTTAAATATTGATTAAAATTTATTAAAAACTATCTATAAGTTTTTTAAATTAAAAATGGCACTAACATGATTTTATAAATTTCAATAAACTTGATTAATAATAAAGAATATACATGTTTATAAAAGTATATTAAACATAGTTATTTAAGGAGCTTTCTGAGCCATGGTTTGAGGCTTTCATTATCACATTATTGGGGAAGAATTTAGGATACCCTGCTATGCTTTCTAAACTATAGACGACTTGGAAACTTCAATTGGTATTTGATCTGCGGGATGTTGCCTATGGATACTTCATGGTCAAGTTTGACTGTATGAAAGGTAGATGGTCATTAGTGGTAGTTTATGCCTTGATCATTGTTTAATAGTGAAAACATAGTCTCCAGATTTCATATTAGAAGCTTACACTATCAACAAAACTCTTGTTTGGGAGTGCTTCCCAAAGCCTCAGTATGGTTTTTTATTTTTTATGATGAAAGTTTCTTATTAGGGCTAGCCTCTATCGGTCGCATACTCATAAAAGTTGATACTAATACTCTTTCATACTGACTAGTTTTCAAATGGAATAACGGTTACTAATGACAATCAAGTCTCGAGAATCTCATCAACCCAATCCATTAATGATTTCCTAAAACAATAGTAATGTACACATGATTGATATTCATGGGGATTGGTTTGTTGTACAATAGAAGAAAAAGGAAACGAATGTGCCTATAATTTGGGAAGCAATAAAAGCACGATAAAGAATTTAAATGCTCATGATGGTGCAAGGGAGTTTTCTAAAGGCCCACAACCAGTTTACAACTAGGTTTAACTATGATTCAGCTTAGCGAATTATTTTACACAATTATATTCATTAGGTAACAATACATATTTTAACACATTCTATGTTATTGGTTAAAATCCTTAACCATTCTAATATAAAATAAGCTATAATTATCACATTGAAGATACGATTCTTTTTTTGTCTTTAATTAGTATTGCCCCCTCAAAGGGAAAGGGTTTCATCACGTCATTCAAAAGTAGGGGCGTTTTTTGTAGTAATGGTATAATACTTATTATTTGCTTATTGAAAGTATCTAAGCCTTACGTACAAATGATGTGATTGGATTATTACGACCTGAACTATCTCCAGGCAAAATTACTAAATTGGGTCCATTTTACAAATTTATTATCAGAATGGGTCTGTTTCATAATTATTTACCAAGAGAGTCTATTTTTTTTTACTACAAAACGCTTACCTGAGGGGCACGTTCCACAAGAAGACGACACGTGGCGTGACGTGACAAGTTGACAGGGGACGATGGGATAGGGGGGAAGTGGTGGCCTGCCAGGCGCGACCACTAGTGGTAGCCTCTCAGGCGCGTCCACTAGTGGTGGGCAGCCAGACACTTCCCTCTTCTCTATAAAACCCCTTTTTCTCCGTTTCATTTTTCATTACGAAATCGTTGAAGTGAGCTGAGTTGAATGTGACTTGTTACTGTTATATGCATTAGTGTTGAAGCGCTTTATACCGGTTAGAAATCTTGCTCAAAACTAGTAAATATTTTTTATCTTCGATACATTATAGCATTAATTAATATTTATTTTGTTGATGATAATAATGATTATATTTTGTAGGTGCATAAACAAATTGACACGGACTATAAAATGAAATAGTAATTTTGTTTATATTTTTTGTGTGATAATTAGTAATTTTTTGTAACTTAATAATTTAATTTTTGGTTATAATTATGTTATATTTGTTTGTTGATGATAATAATTATTTATTGTAGTAGTTTTTATGTCCAGCACATTATTATTATTATTATTAGTTAAGCTCATAATTATTGATGTTGTTGGTATATTTTTTTAATAGCCAAAATTTAATTGTTTTGCGTCATGAGTGTGCGAAGTAGGAAATTGTTGTGACAGTAATTTAATTTATTTTGAGTAATTTGTTGTTGTTAATTTATTTTAGGTTAATAATTTATGTTATGTTAATATATTTTTTATATTATTGTTTGTTGACGACATTAATTATTTATTGTAAGTATATTTTTGAAAAATGAGTTCAATTATTAAACTCGTCTATTTAAATGGTAAGATGTACGAAACTGATAATGGTATCACATTTGAAGGCCCTAAAAAAGCTATTCAAATAAAGCGTGGTATTAGTTTTGAGAGTTAAAAAAAAGGATACACGACAAGGTAAAATTACAAAAACATGTAATGAAAAATGAAACGATTTCGTAATAAAGAATGAAACGGAAGAAAATGGATTTTATAGGGAAGAGGAAAGTGTCTGGCTGTCCACCACTAGTGGACGCTACCACTAGTGGTCGCGCCTGGCAGGCCAACACTACTAGTCACGCCTGGCAGGGCACCACTAGTGGTTCACCACTTCCCCCCTGTCCCATCGTCCCCTGTCAACTTGTCACGTCACGCCACGTGTCGTCTTCTTGTGGAATGCGCCCCTCAGGTAAGCGCTTTGTAGTAAAAAAATAGACCCCCTTGGTAAATAATTATGAAACAGACCCATTCTGATAATAAATTTATAAAAGGGACCCAATTTGATGATTTTGCCCCCCAATGCCTTAAAAAAAAAACCACTAAGCCACCTTGAAATATGAAAATAACTTTTCTTTTTACGTAAAAAATGAGACAAACTTCACTTCGACCAATTGATTAATGTTATTCATTTTTATTTTATATTATCATTACTATAAAAACTGAAATTAACGTCGGACAGTTAATATCAATTTTAATAAAATCAATATTAACAAAAGCATGATAGCATATTTATAAATAAAGTATTTTTGTTAGTATCAATTTTATTAAAAATCGATATTGTGAGTTTGCCTTAACATCAGTTTTATTAAAACCGATATTGTTAGTGGTAAATTAACATCAGTTTTAATAAAATTGATGTTGTTTTTCCCCCTTAACATTGATTTTTATTAAAAACCAATGTTGTAATTAGTAAGTTAACATCGAATTTTAATAAAATTGATGTTGTTATTTTTCTAATATTAAACTCACGCTCAAATGTCTCAGAACTCATTTTTCATATCTCAGAACCCAAACATCTCGCGATAACCTTTGGAGCCCTAGCCTGTTGTCATCGTCGTTGTGAATGTCGTTGCCTCTCGTCGTTGCTGCTGTCGTTTAGGCATGGCAGCGAAATCTAACCTCGTGGGGATTGAACCGAACTCGCTTCGACTTTGACGGAGAAAAATCACATTGACTAGGTTTGGGGTTGGATTCGGATTTTCCCTGATAACCCAAAATGGGGGCGAGGGCGATTATGGGATTATTGATATCCGCCCCGACCCCGAACCCGCCCTGCCACTTAAAAAATAACATAAAAAAGTAAAAAAAAAAACCTAAATATATATAGTGTATTAAAATATTACTATTTGAAACCTAATTCCTAAAACTTGTGTCGTGGCTTCTCAATCCTCATCTGTCATAATACACTCTTTACCTACCTCTCTCACAAATTCACATTTTAGCCATGAAGATCGTCACACGGTTGTCCCCAATCCTCTCTCCTCTCTTTCGTCACCATGTGAAATTGTCCCTCCTAGATTTTGAGTGAATGTTGTTGGACTGTGACACTAAACAGTGAACACTCCTATTCCTATGGTCTCACCCTTTTCACCAACCCTTTTCTTTTTCACTCACAAAAACATACATAACTTTCTTTCAAATCACTTTCATCTTCACCTCTATTTCACTTTACTAGCTGTTAATCAAGTCTCTTCCTACATTTCTCACCGTGAGTTCCTTCTTCTGTTCTCTTCTCCTTTTATTTGCTTATCAATTATGTTACTACTGTTGGATTCTTCTTTTTATTTTTTATTTTAAATCTTATAAATCCAATTTTTAAATCTAAAAAATTATAAAATTATCAAACAATTCTATTTTTTTATTTTCATTTCAACTTTAAAATAAATTTTTAAAGGAGAGCATATTGTGTTACTGCTTCAAGTAACTTTACTAGCAAATAAATCTCAAATTGAAAAGGGAGTTAAGAATCGATCATTTAATTTGTTCAATTCATCATGACAAATTAATAAACTTTAGGTGCTAAATAGTATACAAACAATATTCGCATGATAAAATCCTCTGTTATTGTTGTGTTAGGTATTTCATATTTAAATTTTCCATTACAATGCTTCATATATATTTAGTTTTCATGCACAATCATTCCTTGTGATTGAAGCCATAGAAGAAGCTATGGCTGGTGAGTGGTGATGGGAGCTGGGGCCATTCGAAAATTAGGGACAACATCGACAACAAAAATATAACATTGGATTTCAGATAACTCAATCGAATGGTGCACCAAAAGTACCTAAAAATGATCGTTCGATTACTAAACACTCGATTGGATGGTATTGGTCACTTTTCCACATACGAAACTTAGTTTCGCTCAGGCACCCTAGAACTCGTCAGTGTAGGTCAGTGCCAGTAGTCCAACACACAAACCTGCACTGGCTACTGAACACTGATTATGTGGGCCTTTTCTCAAAGTTGATGCTATGCATAATCCACAGTGGGACCATTTTTTGGACGGTTAAAATATGATGTTTTTTCCTTAATGTGTTATCCTTCCAAAACCATCTTATTTGATTCTCTTTCAATAGAATTTTATATCTTAATTTATTAGGTTAAATGCCACTTTTTATTAATTTTTATTTTTATTTTTATATTAAATCTTAAAAGTTTTATTTTAATCATTTTTTTATTTTTTTAAAAACCATTAATATGCTGTCAATATTTAAAATTTTGATAGAGTACTAAGTAAAACAATTAATTTAAAAATTATGATAGTTAAAATAGTTAATTATTTAAAAATTTAAAATGTTAACAAAGCACTAACATTTTTAATCAAAAACAACAAAACTAAAAAGATTAAAATAAAACTTTAAAAGAAATACCAAAAATGAAACTTTCAAAAATATAAATAATTAAAATAAAACTTTTAAAATTAATATATCAAAATAAAAAAATATTAAAATATAATGGATGAAAAATAATATTTAACCGATTAATTGTATTATGAAGTCTAATGTTTTATATTAAATTTAACTTGATATGATGGGAGAGATAATAATTAAGTGGCAAATAAAGTTCTAAAATGTAACAATTTTTATAATGTTAAGATTATTATATTTTTTTTATAATTTTCTCGCTTTTATTAAATTTGTTTTTTTTATATATGTATGCGTGTGTTTTTAATTCGATTTACTTAAACAAATTATCAGAGGATAAAAAATCATTTGAAAATAATTATTATACGAAAAGAAAAGAAAAATCATAGAAGTTTGTCTAATGAAAAAACTTCTATATAGGGAAAAAAGGTAACCTCACTGACAAAAGATGAGGAATTAGTCGAGCACACGCATTTCATTTTACCATTTCTGTCAACCGCCAACAAATATATCTGCTTTTGTAAATTGGTGACCATTGGGATTGGTATGGGACCATGTCAGTCTTTTGGTACATTCTCGAGAAGATACCCAATTACACCATTCTCCAACCAAAAAATTAACCAAATTAGAAAGTTAATTAATCCATCCATTATGTCATTAAACAATTTCAGTAACATTAAACCAAAGCATTTCGTCATTAATCATACAAATTTGAAGACTAAAAATACAAATTTTTATTTGAAGAATTAAGATAAAAAGACTTTCTGATTTAAGAGACTAAAAGCATAATTAAACATTTAAATGATAGAATCATTTTTTTTTACCAAATTGATTAAAAAATTATAAAACTGTTTGAATTTGGAGTGAAGAATGTCAGAGGCTATTATCTTGTAATAAATCTTACAAGGGTGTTTTTTTTTGGACAAGAAACAACGCAATGGTGTTGCTTATGCTTTAGTAAGGGCAGTCCCATATCTAGGTTATCTTTAACAAAATTGACTGAAAAAATTAGTTAAAAGTTAAAAAATTAACTTATAATTATTCTATAAAATTATTCATTAGAATAATTAAAAGGTTTAAAATAACTAAAAAATAATAATCATAATTTGTTTAAAAAAGATAAGAAAAAAATTGATAAATATTTAAGTTTAAAAATATAAAAAGTTAGAAAAAAAACTTATTTACTAAATAATCAAATACTTTTTTTAACTAAAAAAAATGATAAAAGCTTGCTCGGATGCCTTGAGTTATTTTAAATCATGTTTCGACTTGTGTTGAACATTTAATTATCAATGAATTGCCATAAGCATTTTTCTATAAAACCGTTTCATGTTTTAATCGAAACCGATAATTGAAAATAGTATTATCCAATTCGTATACAATGTACATATCTATTATTTCCACTATAATAATAAAAATAATTCACTATCCATTTTCAAAAAATAAAAAATCACTATCCACTAATCAAAATTTCAGGATCAGTCGCTGGCTGCTATCCAAAATTGATTATTATGATTTAATATAATCCAATCATGGCTATCTTTAACAAAACTAACTTAAAAAATTAACTAAAGTTAAAAAACTAACTTATAAAATTATAAATATTTGATAAAAATAACTGAAAAATATAAAATTAAAAATAATAAAAAAAATATATCAAAAATAAAAATAAAAAAATGAATAAATATATTAAAGATAAAAATAAAAAAATCAAAAATTAATGTTTAAAAAATATTATTTTAAGTAATAATTCAAAAAATACTAAAAATTACTTTTAAAAAAATTTATCCAACAATTAAACAACTAGTAAAAATAAAAGCTAAAAAGCTGGCGAAAAGGAGGCCTTGCCGAACAAAGCCTATAACTTTGCCAAAATATGTTATATTTCGAATGGAACTCATTTTACAAGCCACAAATGAAGCGTTGCGTGGGCAGACTGTTTTCTAAATCATAGCAAGTTGATCCATTAAGAGCACCAATCCTTTTCCTAGTTGAAACTTTTTTTTAACCATCGTAGTGATAAAATTGCAAACTAATGAAACACAAATATTTGTAACATATTCACATTTCAAAGTTTTTATCCTTTTCTAAACATCACCCAAAAGCAATGGTACTGTAGAATTAAAAGTAGTTCTTCAATATCACAACACAGATGTAGTAACAATTTCCATGGAAATTACTTGCCAATGTCAGAGCAGTTTTCTTCAGCGTGCCTCGTATTGGACAACTGCATAGAAACCAGAATTTTTAGAGTACTGTAAGTAAATTGCATGTATGTAGAAGGCGGAACAAAAAAGAAACCACAGCATTAAGCATATGTAAGAAAGTCACAGCACAACAGGGCACACCTTAAGGAATCTGGTAATTAATTTTCTGATACTGAGGCATAACAAAGGCGAGCCACACTCAATATGAACATCATAATTAGCCTTTCATTTTAACTTTTTTTTTCCTTTTCTTGTTTTCTCTTCTCTTTCCTTTTGAGTCTTATCTGCCTAGATCAAGATATCCCTCAGCAGATACAGCTATCTCTTATGAACCAACCTTCAATACGTCACTCATCACATCATCTTTTAATTAACTCTAATAAAACTTGCTAGAACTTCAAAACATGTTATCGTTTTGAGATAAATTACATCCACTCATTATATTCAGGACAGGTTTCCAAATTGAAACATCCGTATTTACACTACAGTTTCGGTCCAATGGATAGGCATCCACCTCTAGATCATATGAAGCTCTACTACAAAGTGGTCAGGAACTCAGTCCATGGTAGTTTGAATTGCAAATTGAAAAGGTGGAACAGAAATAACTCATTATCCGCTGGTGTTAGACTACTAGACTGTGAAAGGGACCAATTTACAATTTTTAAAAACTTTTAGATGATTGTGCACCACCTAAAAATGGGTTTCACGGTATAGAGAGGTTCAAATGAAACGTGGAAGACCTCAAGAGAGAGTTGAAGTCAAAGAGTAAGAGGAAATTTTAAATCCACAGTGTAATTTATAGGGGAATAAGAGTGCACTTATAGGGAGGGTTATTGTATGCAACCTTACCCTTGCAAATATGCAAAAGGCTGTTACGGATTTGAACCCATGACCAACCGGTCGCCAAAGCACATTCGATGCCCCTCTCACTTCTTGGTTTCAGGAACTGTTTTATAAAATAGTACCGTACTACTCAGCAATCAATTTATTATCCAAAATCTCTCAAGTTTTGAAAATTAATTACAAAACAAGTGTTTTAAAAGCAAAGAAACAGAAACAGAGATGTTTTCTCATCCATCTTTTTCGGTCTTCATCAAGTGCTCTATTCAATTTACTCAAAGACACACTTTCAAATGAACTCCAGTGACAAAATTTATAAAAACAAAAATAAGATAACTGCTTTTAGAACACTAAACAAACAGGGCCTTACTCTCCACTGTTGCACACTGAACTGGAGCGAGCAACTAGAACCCGTGACTTCGTTTTAAACTCACTCATCTCTAACCAAACCGCTAAAATTTCATAAACCATAATTACTAATTACCTCTACATAAACATGTGAACAAAGCAAAGAATAACTCAGCAACCACGAACGAAACAGAGAAATTATATACAAAACAGAGCATTAGTAAAATTGAAGCTTACTGCGACGAGTGCGCTTCTTGTAAAGGATACGGTAACCGCACTCACGGCACTGTATAACGTCACCAGGCTTCAGCGTATTCTCCATTCCACAATCTACAGCACATACACATGCAAAATCACATTTCACTCTCAAAACCCTAAACACACTTATAACACTAGCAGAAAAGGGAAACGAAAAACGCGATGTGGTCAAAATGAGATGAGAGTAGAGAAGAAACCTCCGCAGATGTAGCTAACTGGCTCAGGCTGAGGATCCATCGCTGATTCCGGCAAACTGTGAGACGGAAGAAGGTTCTAGGCTTCAGGTTTTGGTTCGGAGGCACAATGAAGAAAACGAAATTGAAAACTGTTAGAGTCAAAGATTTTATAACGAAGGATTGGGCTTCCTCTTCTTCTTTTGGGGCCCAAATTCGAAACTACTTGTCCAAAATCAACAAGTCTCTATTTTTTTTCTGCTCTTGTTATTTACACCCTTTTGCTAAGTACACCTTATACCCCCTTTCTACCTCCCAACTACCCATTATATCCTTTTTGTTAAAGAAGTATACCCCTTTTCAGAAATGTATTTTCAGAATTAAATATACCTATTTTAGAAATATATATCTAGAACTATAATTTATAGTTCTGAAGATATACTTCTAGAATAGATATATGTTTTTTTAGTAAAATATCACTCAGGAATTAAGATCATTGATGAGAAATAAAAAAAAAAAACATTGACAAGATAAAAACTTATCTTATTCCCATGTTTATTAGTCTTATTTTTATCTTATCATTGGGGCTTTTTAATCATATCTAAAATCTTATTTTCATTTTATCTTTATTAATTTTTAAACCCTAATTTTAAACTATCTTCATCATATATTCATCATACAACATTGTGTTTTCATTAATAACATATAATATTTTGACTTAAATGCAACTTTGGTTTTTCTATTTTTCAAAATCCATAATTTTGATCTCCTTATTTAAAAATATAGATATTTAGTCCCCATATTTTTCAAAATCTGTAACTATAGTCTCCCTAATTTAAAATAGACATTTAGTCCTCTAGTTTTATAAAATCCATAATTTTGGTCATTTTTTCATCAAATTTGAAAGGTGTTGATTGGTAAGAAATTAACCTAATACAACATAAATTTAGTGACATGACACAAGATTATTTGTTTAATCTATCTTATAGTCAACAATTTTTAGGAATTTTTTTAGAAGGTCACCCATTTCATAATTATTCCAAGTCAAACACGTTTAACTATAAAATTCTTAAGTGAAAGACCGCTGAAAATAGATACATCTTGTTGGTATATGTAATAGCAATTAATTACTTTAAGTTATCATCAACCCTGCAGTGCCATACTTGTATGGTGTCTAGATTCATCTTTTTTCGGTGTGATTCATTTGGGTGTTTCAATCTAATTCATCTTTTTCCGATGTGATTCGTTTGAGTGTTTCAATCTAACAGAAGGATCAACATCGTGGCCTAAATTTGAAGTTATTTGGAGATTGACACTTGAATTATTTTCATTGTCTTTCTTTTGTAGTAACTTGGTGGGTATGTTTCTTTTTCTATTTTTTTTGGCGTTGTGTGGTGCCTTTCTTTTATTAATATATATTTATTTGGGTGATAAAAAAATATCATGGATTTTATAAAAGTGGAAGACTAAATATTTTTATTTTAAAATAAGAGGACTAAAATTACTGATTTTAAAAACAAGAAGAATAAATATCTCTATTTTAAAATAAAAGATCAAAATTATGGATTTTAAAAAATATAGAGACCAAAACTGTATTTAAATCTATTTTTTTTAAGAAACTTCTCAATTTTGTTTTTTCATGTATTCCTACATAAAAGAATTTCATGGTCACAGTTGATTCATACTGTATTTAATTAATATTGAATGGTCGAAATTGAAAAATAAAATAAATATTGCAGCATTAAGTCAAATTTAATTTTTATTTTATTTTATTCACTCTAGGAAATAAAATAGAGTTGAAATTGCGATAATCTCCTATATATTGTATTCATTTTCTCGTTGAGACAATTTTATTTTTAACATTTTTAAAGACGCTCAAATTAATTACTTTCAATTTTTTCTTTTGATGTTACAATGTTATACTTCTCCGAAGTTCAGCAACATGTATTTGTATCACTTAAAATGTACCCTTTTTTAATAATAATTTGATCACTTAAAAATATTTTCTCAATAAAAATGGTTCATGTCATTCTCATTTCCTTTTGTATCTGGGAGTAATATTACAAAAATGGTAGAAAAATTACGAAAATTTTCCCACAAGATAGTAGTGCATACTTAAAATGGAGAAAAAAAATCCAATAAATAAATTAAAATGGAGATACAATGCCATTAAATGGTGTATTCTACGTTAAGGAAATGCCTATTGATAAGCAATTAATAGAATAGCGCGATTGAAAAAATAAACCTTTTGAATGTTATAATGTTTGATTTCGTTTATTATTGGTGTGAAGTATTTGTTAATGAATAGTCTTTGTTGAGAACCTAATCAAGAGGAAGAAAGGGGTAGTTCAGTTGTCTATTCTTTGTCAACGTCAAGATAATACTAGACAGGAGATATATTACAAGGACTGAGGGCCTTTAATAAGATTTTCACTTCTAATTACACTTTTTTTATCTACAAAACTTAAAATTAAGATTTTTTTAAGATATAAATCAATTGTACTTGAACTAACGGCATGGTAAATATTGCAGTGATTACTCATTGAAATTTAAATATTGTCAAAAATTGAATATAAACACATCTTACTACTTGATTAATTTAATTTTACGGTGGAAATTTGGGCATTTTTTTCTTTTACATTTTTAAATTAATGCATGGAAGAACTGTTCATTCTAGAATAGTCAATGATGGCCAAGCTTAGGTCAACTAACCATTAATTAGACAATCAAATTCAAATCCAAAAAGTGTACCAACTTTCTTTGACTTGGAAAAAAATTTGATTCCAATTGGCCCATTCGGCTTAAATTTCAACCTAGTGATTAGCCAGAAACTAACAAAGCAGGTTCTAGGAAAATTCAGACAAGATTCTGTCTTACTAAGCACACCAAATTGTATTTTGATTTATTTATTATAAGAATTATAATACATAGCTTCCCTTGGACGGCTGTTTACAAGAATTGTAGCCAATACAATCCTTGTTAGTATATTTTGAAGAATTCCATTTTTGAATATCAAATTTCTGAAATTACACGCAATTATGAAGTCTTTTGATACCTCTCCGGGGAGATGCTTTTCTTCTCCACAGCATGATGACAATTTACTACACAAAAGCATTTCTGTTGATGCCTATACATACACCAACACAGGTAAGAATAAACTTTTCATCATACCAATACACAATATTATACCAGTAACAAAACTAAAGAGGTTTCTCTTATACCTAGCTATTGCAGAAAAGGAAATTGCCACCAAGGGCACAGGAAAAAGCAGAAGTTTTACACATAGGATTCATGACCATGGTAATTTCAAAGTTGAAAGATCAGAACATAACATAATGCATCATCATAAGAAAAATGTGATCAATTCTATTGAACATTAGATTAACTCACTACATGTTGTATACATGTATGTATGACTGCAGTAAAAATGGGTCCTAATCTGTCTGAGATTCTGAAGGGTAAGTTGAGTTTGGGGGCAAGGATTATACAAGAAGGAGGAAGAGGGAGCATCTTCAAGAGTGTTTTTGGGATGCAAGAAAAAGAGCAATTGTTAAAGGCCTCTCAGTGTTATTTATATACCACAGCTGGTCCTATTGCTGGAATTCTCTTTGTCTCAACTGAAAAGGTTGCATTTTATAGTGAAAGGCCCATAACCTTCTCTTCTGCGACAGGAGAGTTAGTCAGGGCACCTTACAAGGTAGGATTCATGTGGTACAACCCAACTTTAAGCTCAAAGTAATTAATATATGTTAGAAATCAATTATAAGGTACAAGACTTGAGTCTCATATTGGAAGGATGTGATTCTAGCATGATGTTTATAAGGTCTTGTTTTTTCCAACTAATATAGCTAGCTTTTATGGTATGACTCTCCCAAGATTCTTATCAATTGGTATCAGAGGCTTCTACCATGTCTCTTAGCTTCAAATACTATTACTAGGAATGATATACCTGGTACATGAGAATAGAAGAAGAAAAAAACACGTGTAATATATATAAATTCTTGGAAATAAATAATGGCTGAGAATGTTATTTTTTTTACTTATACCAAACATGAGAATGTTTCATTCTCAAACTCAATTTTGCTGAAATAGTTTTGTAAGACTTGAAACAAAATACACTCTTAAGATATGAGACTTGAGTTCCACAATAGAAGTATGAGATTCTAGTATAGGGTGCCTTAGACTCTTTAACTACAACAGCTAACTTTTTGTAGTTTCTTATTTATTTCATTCTTCTGATGTGAAGGTGCTTCTTGTTATGTATGCAGGTTTTGATACCAATAGGGAGAATAAAAGAGGTGAATGAAAGCCAGAATGTGAACAAGGCAGAACAGAAGTACATAGAGATAGTGACTGAGGATGATTCTGAATTTTGGTTTGTGGGATTTTTGCGGTATGAGAAAGCTCTCAAGAATCTCAATAAAGCCATTTCCATGGCCAATCAATTCTGAAAGAGGAAAATTATTGTTAGCTTCCTAGATTTTTAGAGATATACATAGTTTTTTTTTTTTTTTTTTTGTAGGTTAAGTTTTGTAATGTGAATATTGAGATGTTTTGCAATCTGATGTTCTAACTTTATGGTTGTTGCCTGTCCTGCAATATTTCATCCCTTATCTCTTGGGGATTAAGAGCTTCTAGAGTTCTAGTGACTAAGCTGTATGCCACAGAAAAAGACATCAGTGTTGTCCATAGTGGGAGGTGGTGAATGCAAAATGGCTTAGAACCGTGTCAAATAGGGACCAAATGTAGAAAATCGGAATACAACAGCTAGCCAATAATGAAGGTCAAGCACATGTAATGCTACATGTAGTGCTATTGAATTTTTTTTATTTTACTTTTTATGTTAGATTCTTAATAGAAGACTTTTTTATGAATAACTTAGAACTAGAAGCGTATATGTTTGTAATTCAAGTCTTGCCACTGTATATGTAATGGAAGAGATTTGGATTTTGGTACCCAAAAAAAAGGGTAGGCTTATGGTACGGTGGAATGGGGTTAAGAGCCTTAGAGTAAGAGAATGGGAAAGAGCTGGAGTGCACTGTGGGAGATCAAGCTCGCACATTCACAATGTGTCCCACAACTTAAAGTGTGCTTGGATTTATGTCCACATAACTCAAATGTGGATCACATAAGTAATTTTTAGTTACTTTTGGTACATCTTGAGGTGAAAATTGTTGGAAGCGCACGTTCACCTCCACGTTCTTTTAATTAATTAATTTTATTATTTTTGAAAAAATTAGTTATTTTGAATCTGGTCCATTTTCCATCCACATTCATCCCATATCTTTGCAAATATATTTGCAACCACCTTCAGTAACAAATCATGTACCCATCATTTATCTCACTTATCTCACGTACTGATAACTTCCTATCTCACGTCTGATAACTTCCTATCTCAATACTAGATATGACCTCAAAATAACAAGGGTCAAGGTCGGCCAGTGAGACGATGGGGGATAAGCTTCATCGTCGAGAGGGAAACAGCCCGGATCACCAGCTAAGGCCCCTAAATGACCGCTCAGTGATAAAGGAGGTAGGGGTGCAGAGACAACCAGGAGGTTTGCCTAGAAGCAGCCACCCTTGAAAGAGTGCGTAATAGCTCACTGATCGAGCGCTCTTGCGCCGAAGATGAACGGGGCTAAGCGATCTGCTGAAGCTGTGGGATGTAAAAAAGAATCGGTAGGGGAGCGTTCCGCCTTAGAGGGAAGGACCCGCGCGAGCAGTGCTGGACGAAGCGGAAGCGAGAATGTCGGCTTGAGTAACGCAAACGTTGGTGAGAATCCAATGCCTAAATAGGATGATGTGCTCTCAGTTTTGTATCACCAAACCCACTTCTCTATTCAGAAAAAATACACCATCTATTCAGAGTGAGTAAGGGTCTGAAAGAACAAAACTGTCTTTCAGGTTTGTGTGTGCGCCGCTTCCCGTTCAATTTGCAATGGCTGAAGGTACGCTCGTAATTCTTTTTAATTTCTGCTATTTGATCTAAATATGCTATCTAAATTTATTTGCATGTTTAGATCAGTGTATGTATATTTTTACAAAAATTTGATCAAACGCAAATCACTTCTGATTAATGCTTGTTTTTATTTTTTGTTTTTCTAAATTAATCGATTTATCTATCTTTTTTGTACGTATAATGACATTAGCAAAGTTAAAACTTAAGATCTTGTGCATATTACTTAACCTCTCATCACTAGATTGACTATAATCAAATTGTCTTTAACCGGGTTATCACTGCTTGTGGGTTTGTGCTTTCCGTCTTTGCACATGCTAAATTGCTAATCTTATATGCATCATGTATCATTTCGTTTTCACATATGCCAAATATTGCAAATATAGGGATTTCCCACTTGGTGTTGCCAAGTAATGCTTTCATACACTGCCTGGAGTTTTTTGTTTGTACTACTCATCTTTCAGGTGCCATTACTCATTAGTTTCCAATAATTCGAATGTCTTGCTCATCTTTCACTCAAACTTTGCCGATTGCTCCTTTCTGCATTGTAGTATATTCTGCATGAAAAGCTTGATGGGTTTGTCGGTTTGATTTAAACACAGGACAAGGCAATAGCTTTTTATAGGTGGTCTCCAAGGTAGCAACCCATGTTCTGAAGGCTGAACGATTCAGAATTTGGTTTTAACTTCTAAGATTGACAAACTTAAAGTGACTATAAATCTGTTAGGATTTTGATTCAGAGGATTGATATTGAGTACGAATAGGAGTGACAAGTAATGCTTGAATACTAACTTGATTCAATGGTAATTATGGATGTGATGACAAAAGTACGAGAAAGAGAAAAAAGTTTTGACCAAAAGGATATATAACATTATGAAGAGCTTTTGTTTAGCGTACTGGGAATTAATAGTAGTACTGAAAGCTAATTTAAGGCTGTTTCCCTCTACGTTACAATTACCCATTTGACCGATTGCTAAAGTTGACTTTATTTTCATATTTGAATGCATTCTTCGATTTGATTTTAAACCAAAAATTGCTTGGAATATGCAATTTTTTTTGCGAGAACTGTAAAATAATATTTCTCTCTTGATTGATTGAATTTAAAGAATATTTAGTTGAAATATATTTTCATCAGTTGAAAATTATTGATTTTTATAACAATTATTTTAAAAATCACATATAAAGTAATTTTTAATAGATTGATAACATACAGGCTACAAATCTTACACCAAGGAATATGTTGTTTCTTTTGCCATGAATTTAAAGTCTTACAGGGTCGCTGGTTTCAAATGCTGCACTAATTTCGTTAACCACACAATATAGTAACACTGCAAGAAATTGAGCACGAAACAGATAAAGCAACAAGATGACTAAGGTTATTAATTATTGATCACTGATCAAATAAACTCTTTCTTTCACAAAATGTGAACCAAATGAAAGGAAGTGCTTAGACTTCAAAAAAGTGCATATGCTGTGCAGCACAATTATTATATATTAATGTAATCATGCCCTTCCCAAAAGAAACAAACTTCTAGTCAGATTAATTTGACTAGCACTTTTATTCATTCTATCGTTAATTTGGTTGGAACTTATTAAGCCCTCTTGAAGATAACCCTGAAGGATGGAACCTTATCACTCAAAGACAAATGCTTGTTCCCATCATCACCAACATACAACCCAAGTTCCCTGCACAAAGTCTGTGCAAACGAGGGACAGAAAGAAAGCACATAGTCTTTCTCAGCCTTTTCAATCTTGAACCAATTGACAACAGTGTTAACCCCTGGATTGCCTTCAACACCACCAGTGCTCAAAAACCACACCCCAGTTAGCACCTTGAGGAGCTTCCACACTGGAGGTTTATCACAAGTGGTGCTTTTCACATAGGACTTGATGTTGAGATCGGTTGAGGTTAGAATGACACCACTTTCGGCATTGTAGGGTGTGAAGGTAACTGGGGTGCCCTTTGAGACTTCAAGCTTCTCTTGCACCACAAAGAGGGGGCATGTGTTGTTGCCACTGCTTGAAACTGTTAGGCCTCCACCTCTGCCTCTGAAGACTGGTAGAATGTAGTACTTGACACCTGTTCTCAGCTTCTGGCCTGAGGTGTCAAGCACTGGTTCTTGTGCTGCTGAAGCAATGCCAATGAAGAGTTCTATGGTGAAGGACAAAAAAAGGATTGAAAATGCTAAGGGGGAGACCTTCATGTTTCTCAATGGATGTAACTTGTAAGAATAGATATGGTTGTTAATTTCTGTACATAAATAAGGAAATACTAGCCTCTATTTATAGGGCTTAAATGAGAAAATAATTTTTTTTATTCGTAAAAATTGAAAATAAATATTGAGGTGTCGATAAAATTGAAGTAACATGCATTAGGATAATATTTTTTGGGAGAGGATGATGACACAGGAGAGTGGGTTGTGGGTCATACTTAAAATCTTTATATTAATAAAATTACCTCTATGATTGTAGTGAGGACACGGGTTCATGGAAGACATATATGATATATCAGTGTGCAATGTCTTTTCCCACATCCTTATCTCTTAGTAATGGGCTAACATTTTTACACATGTTCATCGTGATGGAACTATACAACTAGTGTCCAAAACCAAATGTCATTTTCATATCATGCCAGAGGAAATAATTGTCGACAAAATTCTTTTCGTTTGTACATGTGTATTCTTAATTTCACACATTACTGTTTTAATTGGAGCTATATTTTAAAAGTATAGAACTGTAATCAGTGTCCAAAAGTCATTTTGAAATCGGGTCAGACGGAAATATTGGTAATCAATTTTTTTTGGTTTAAAATGTCTTAACTAGAGTTATATTTTCAAACTGCAGAACAGCAATCAGCGTCAAAAGTCATTTTCAAATCGTGTCAAATAGAGTCACAGTTTTTGTTCACAAGTTGTTAATAGCAAATGAACGTAATGTTTAATCATTATGAATGTGATTAACAGTGTTATGAGGTTATTAAATTGCCTAATAGTTAACTAGTTCATAGATAACGAATATTATAATGAGATTAATATGATTATTTAGAAATTACCCAGTGCTGCATACTCGATCTAATTCAGTGGCATATTGGATTTCAGATTTGTTCCCTTGGTTCTAGAGGAGATCTAGGCAACTAGGACCATCTTAAACATGTTATGCTGAACTAATTTGATGCAGATGCATAACAGATATATAGTTATATATTTTATTGAAGTTTTAAATTATTATCTTAACGATATACATGAAAAGAAGCTTTTCATAATAGTTAACTCTACCTCAAAAATGAAAAGAATTGGTAACTCAGATTCAATAGAGTTACCCGTAATCCTGACTTTACTTCATGGTTACAAAGTAGCCTGCAATAGAGGAATAAGTTATTTGCTGTTATACAAACTTTACTTCATGGTGTCCGTCTTTGTTTGTAATTTAATTTCTTATAATATTAGAAAATGCTACAAATTTGTGATCAATTTAAAATCTGTACAGTGGTCCATCAAAATTAAGCATACTTTACGTGAAAGAAATTATTGCACCGACTGGTTTTAAGAAAAATGCATGGGTCCGATATCCGCCAATTGCATCCAATTTTGAACGTGGACTTCCATGGTGTTATGCTTTCAGATCCAATAAGCATTTGCTCACACGTTAGAGTGTAATTAATGTTTTTGATTTCTTATTTTCTGATGTAAAACACACAAACACACACACATGGGAAGATGTTTCGCAGCTTTTGAATGGATTTTGTAAAGAAGTCAACTTTGGTTGCGTTGCACGCGTTTGCCTTCTCATCACGTTTAATTAATGACCCACATGATATTTATTTACTCAATTTCCAAATTATACCACGTAGAAAAAAAATTATTTTAAAATAAATGTCGTTTTATAAAATTAATGTTGTATTAATTTTTTTCTATTTTTTTTAGAAAGAAAGGGATTTCACACGTTAATTATGAAAACATTAGTTTACTTCATTAAATTATGTCATTTTTCATTAACAATTTTTTTTTCTTAAACTACCTTTCATTAAAAATTAATATTAAGCACAATTCTCCTATTAAATGAAAATATTTTAAACATAATTTCAACAAATAAGACAAAAATAATTAATTTTTTTTATATTTGAGAACAAAAAAATTGAGTTTTTTTTTTTTTTTATAAAAGAGAATGGAGGGAGTACTTAGTTGGATTAATGTGTAAAAGGAGTAAATTAGTCATTAGTTAAAGAAATAAAGACTATATAAGAAAGTTGCTTAATATATTTTTTTTAAAATTCAACAAATTAATTGTATTCCTTAATACATGTATCAAAATCTTAAACATAATATAATTTGAAACATAGAAAGTAATTATTAAATCTCCATTATTTGATTTTAGTCATATTTTTTTTGATAAATTTCTATTTGTGTTTAGTATTTAGTTTATTTTAAGCTTTATGGTTGCTAAATATTTGTACTCAATGGTCGAATACCTCGTTGTCACCTCCCACTATATGAGTAGACCTCGACCTAATGTACTGATGGAGAAAATATATTAACATAATAACAAACTCAATAACAAAGCAATAGATAGTGAAAATAAATTCTTTGAAATTTGCAAGAACTTTTGAGGAGCACCAATAAAATATAGAGCGCAAAATAAAAATCAAGAACACATAAGAGACACAATTTGTTTAACGTGGAAAACACCTCAATGCAAGGGTAAAAATCATTGATCGTTTAGACCAAAGTAATAACTCCACTATAATCAATAAAGGTATAAGAGAGTTTCCAATAAGTGCACATAGTGAAACATGCTACAAACAACCAAATCAAAATAAAGTACAAATGCTTACAATAGAGAGACAAGAAGATGAAACCCCAAAATGTAGAGCAGAGAATGCGAAACACTTATCTCCCTCTCCAATAAATATCGTTTTGACAATCCAACCAAACAATTTGAATTATCACGTGTAGATCCTGCTATCCAAAAATCAGCCCGATCCAACGGTGAACGAATCCGCAATTGCAGTTTGAAACACGCTCTCCGGTGGGTGTACAAAAATCACAATGATTTTCCCTTTCCTTTCTCTCTCAATGTTTTGTAAATGTTTTTTCCTCACAAATAAGTCTCTCTCTCTCTCTCCTAATCTAATCCCTCTCCACTTAAATAAGTGAGACAAAATGGATCGGACCTTCTCATTTGGGCCTTTACTCCACACAGGAAGGAAGCCCAAAAAAATCCAACAAATCTCCCCCCTCATAACTATGTGGAGGTGAGTGTCAAACCGGCGATCTCACAACAAGCTTCAAACTTCATTGCATCCAACCACTTTCTTTTTTCTTCACTTTCCATGGCCTCTCTAAAGCACTTAGGTTCTCCATCATCTGTTAGGATCACATACTCATTAGTAGAATACCTTTTATAAGGTTGTCTCTCCCTGTTGGACCTCCTGAGTTGAACTTGAGGTGGTTCGGTAGCATCACCAAGATTTTCATCTTGTGACATGTCATGCTCCTCTTCATCATCATTAACAGGAACATCTACCTCATCTCTAGGTTGCTGGACACCAACATCACTATAAACATCAATATTCAGATTCTGAATAGGTGGCTGAACTTGTTCAAAATTAGTCACATCATTGTCTTCCTTGGGTGTAGACTTCTCCACTTATAAATGTCTTCAAGGTTTGGTCTTCCGTGAATTTTACATCGCGACTTCTAACAAGCTTCTTCTCTACAGGATCATAGAACCTGTAACCAAATTCATTCTCACCATAACCAATGAAGATACATTGCCTTGACTTTGCATCCAACTTGGATTTCTCATCCTTTGGAACATGCACAAAATCCTTGCAGCCAAAAACTCTTAAGTGATCATACTTCACATTCTAGCCAAACCAAATTTTGTTTGGCACCTCACTATTTAAAGCAATAGTGGGACTAAGGTTGATAACATGCACCGTCGTGTAAAGTGCCTCATCCCAGAAGTGCTTACGTAGCTTTGCTTCAGAAAGCATACATCTCACTTTCTCAATCAATGCCCTGTTCATCCTCTCCACCAAACCATTCAGTTGAGGAGTTTTATGAGGAGTTTTCTCATGAGAAATGCCATGCTGCTTGCAATAGACATCAAATGGTCCACAATACTCACCACCATTGTCAATACGAATGTGTTTTAGCTTCTTGCATGTCTGCCTCTCGACTAAGACTGAAACTTCTTGAACTTCTCAAGAACTTGGTCTTTTATCTTCAAAGCATAAACCCAAAGTTTCTTGGAACAATCATCAATGAAGGTAACAAAATAAAGTGCACCACTAAAGGATTTCACCTTCAAAGGGCCACAAACATCTGAATGCACCAATTCAAGCAACTCAGATTTTTTGGAGGGAGGATGCTTCTTGAAGGATACTCTGGTTTGCTTACCAACCATGCAATGAAAACATTTCTCTAAATTTGCATTCTTCAATCCTGGAAGCATATCCTTCTTGGCTAAACAATTCAACCCTTTCTCATTGATATGACTAAGCCTTTGGTGCCACAAAGATGCCTCCATATCCATAGTACTCACTATCTCTGGCAACCAAAGCTTTCGTCCAATACAACTTTGAAATTTTCTCCCCCTTGGCCACAACCAAGTTACACCCTTGGTGAGTTTCCACTTTCCAAAACCAAAGTAGTTATCATAACCAACATCATGAAGTACCTGCTCAGAGATCAAATTAAAGTGGACATCTGGAGCATGTTTCACTCTTCTAAGTAGCAACTGCATTCCCATGTTGATTTGCAAACAAACATCACCAACACCGATCACCTTGGACACGCCATCATTACCCATCTTTAAGACTCCAAAATCACCTGGAGTGTAAGATGTGAAAAAATCCTTTCTGGATGTAACATGCAATGTAGCACCACTATCAATATCCACATGCTCTCATCAGATACAAGATTAAGCAAATTAGGGTCATGGAGAATAACAAGATCATCATTAGTAGCAATAGTCACACAGTCATCATCATGATCCTTCTCTTTTTGCTTACCCTTCTTGTCTTTATTCTCTTTCTTCCATAGAAAACAATTCCTCTCGATATGACCTATTATGTGATAATAATGACACTCAACATTCTTGTACTGAGACCTAGACTTCTTGCTGCTCTCGTCTCTATCATCCTTCATCATCTTCTTTTGGATTCTCCCTCTATTTTCAGTAACAAGCACCTTTGACTGAGAAGAAGTACCTTGCGCCTTCCTTCTCACCTCTTCACTAAGAGCACTAGTCTCTACCATTTGCAAAGGAACAATACCATTGGGGACAACACTAATCATGGAAACCTAGAATATCTCCCATAAATCAGGTAGAGTTATTAATAGGAATAATCCCAACACATCATCATCAAAGTTGATACCTGCAGCTGGCAATTGATCACAACGTCCTTGAAATTCACTCAAGTGCTTAATAAATAGAGTTTCGTCCTTGTACTTCAATTCAACAAGGTTCTTCAACAGGTACAATTTGTTGCTCCCTAATTTAGAAGTATACAAGGACTCAAGAGTTTGCCACATAGTTCCCGCATGTGTCTCATGAGAAATAAGATTATAAATGGGTTCATCTACAAAGTGTCTAATAAAACCACGTACACGTTAATGTCAAAAACCCCACTCTTCACCAAACATAAAATCTGGTTTTTGTGTACCAAAGACCGGAAGATGCATATTCTTCACAAATAGCAAGTTCTTCATCTTGCCCTTCCAAAAGTGATAGTTTACTCCACTCAAGGATACCATCTTCATATGTGCCTCCATCGTTCAAGCAAGTAAAAAAACAACCCCTTAACCAAAGAGCTCTAATACCACTTTGATGGGAAAAACAGGTCCACACAATAACAAACTCAATAACAGAGCAATAGGCAGCAAAAATAAATTTTCCGAAACTTGCAAGAACATGTGAGAAGCACCAATAAAATATAGAGTGCAAAATAGAAATCAAGAGCACATAAGAGACATAATTTGTTTAATGTGAAAAACACCTCAATGCAAGAGTACAAATCACGGGTCGTCCAAACCAAAGTAATAACTCCACTATAATCAATAAAAGTACAAGAAAGTCTCCAACAAGTGCATTGAAACATGCTACAAACAGCCACATCAAAACAGAGTACCAATGCTTACAATAGAGAGACAAGAAGATGAAACCCCAAAATATAGAGCAGAAAATGCGAAACACTTATCTCCCTCTCCAAATATCCTTATCACTATCCAACCGGAAAATTTATAGTATTATGTGTGTAAAAGCTATTGTCCAAAAATCTGCTCGATCTACAGGTAAACGAATCCGTAGTTGCAATTTGAAAAATACTCTCTGGTGGGTGTGCGAAAATCACAATGATTTTCCCTCTCCTTTCTCTCTTAATATTTTGTAACTGTTTTTTTTTCACAAATGAGTCTCTTTCTCCTAATCTGACCCTTCTCCATTTAAATAAGTGAGACAAAATATGTCTTCTCATTTGAGTATTTACTCCACATAGGAAGAAAGTCCAAAAAAACCCAACATGCACTAACATAAATAAGAAAACTTGGGATGACAAAAGATCTCTCAAACACTTTCTCTTATGCCAAGGTCATCGGCTAACCACCTAATTAACCCTAGAGGCAAAGGTCTCTAGTCAAGCACCTCCATAATTTTATAGTATTTCGAGAAATCAAATGTTTTACACAAATTAATAGTAATTATTTTATCGCTTATAATGATCTTACCTAATTTGTGTAGGACTATTTCTTCTAGAAAATTTGTTACCATGTCACATTAAAAAAATTCACAGTCAATGGTATAAATCTATTATTAATAATTTTTTTCTCAATTCTCATACTTTTATATAATTTTTTTCTTATTTTATTTTTATTATTTATCACAACCGTAACTTTATCTCTTTTAATTTACTGCAACTTTTTTTTATCTCTTTCTTCCATTTGCCTATGCATCTTGAAATGGGACGGACGTTTCAACAATTCTTCATTATTTAAAACCCGTAATTAAGATCAATGGTCCTTATATTATAGGTCTTCCACTGATCAAATTGTCTTTTGTGCGTGAACTAGCAGGAGCCCGATTAATTCGCATCCCTGTATAAGCTGAATTAATATATATTCCTGAGTATGTAAATAGATTTTGAAGAATATCTTATTGTTGGTCAACTTAATAAAGGAATAATGCATGGCACCAATGGGCTGAGGCACAAACAGTGTCTTCCCCTCTGAAGTACAACTTAATAAAGGAATAATGGCACCAATGGGCTGAGGTACAAACAGTGTCTTCCCCTCTGAAGTATGCGTATAATTAGGATTCAAATATTGTACGGCTTACATTAATTTCTTTTCTCATGTGAAGTTTCCAATTTTTTTTTCTGGCCGTGTCTATCAAGCATTTCTACAATGGTCAAATGAGTTTATCCGGTATACAAGCTATCTCTTAAAAGTTAGTGTTTTTGGATTTATAATATTCACATATTTTACTTAATCAATCAAATTAAATTTCTTTAAAGAGTGATTTTAACTTACTAAACTATGCCTTTATTTAGTGTTTTGAGCTTATAAATTCTTAACTTTTTTTAATCTTTTATCTTTACTATTTTATTTTAATTCCTTGCATGTGTTACATTTATTTATTTCATTTTGCACTTATCAACTAATTTATTCTGTTACATACTTATTCTAATTCAACCAGTTAGTTTATTAGCCTTCAGTTTTTAATTAATTTTTAAATTTCAACTAACTTATTTATTTGTTAATTTTTCCAAGCATAGGCTAGACAGTAGACACGTACTCATTGCAATTATAACTTTACAAGGCCTGTTTTTAAAAATGAATTTCAGTTTTTTATTTCATTAAATTATCAACATTTATTTATTTATTAATTATTGATAGCCAAATAAATATATTAGTGAGCATAAATAAATAGAAAACTTTGTCCTCTGTATATTTAGCATATAATATTAGTCTGGCTACGAACGCCACTGTTTGATCACACGCATACGAACAGAAAAGAATGAATCCTTCTACTCAATTCACATGCAAAGAATGTTTATAGTATTATACTTCAGCCCATAGGTGCCATTATTCCTTTATTAAACTGACGAACATACAATTGGATCTTACTGATCAATCGTGTAATTAGACATTTTATTTAAAAACCATTTACATACTAAAGAATTCAGCATATACAGGAATGTAATTAAACACAAGCTGTTCTTCACGCACAAATTAAGCCAATTTGGTCACGAGTTGAAGGCCTACCGCCTATGGACCATTGATCTTAGGAGATTTAAATAATAGACTGCACCACCGGCTGCGGCTTCTGTAAACATTAAGTCTCGAAATATACTTAAAATTTTGAATAGTTCACAGCTTTTATTATAAATTTAAGAGTAAATTAGTTAAATCTTTGTAAACTAGTTAAAAATGACTCATAATATATAATAGAAAGAGTAATACACTTAAAAACAATATAGCATTAATACAATGGTCTGAAAAAGAAGATACAATATCTTCAAGAAATAAAGATGAGAAATGAACACCTAGGGATTTGGGAAGGTGAGTTCTTTATTGGAATTGCAATTACATTGAGTTAATGGCCAACTGTATTGTTCAAATCGTCGACCTTAATTGTGTATCCATATTCTGTGGTACTACCCACAGATAAGAACCCTACTTTCTATCTCTATAAATTGATGCTCTTCAACTATATATCAGCTTCATCCATCACATACCAATATTCAAACACAAACTAATTAACCAAAAGCATACAAAACAATGAAGAGCACAATGCTGCTAGCATTTGCCCTTGTCTTAGCCTTGAGTTCACAACCACTGCTAGGAGGAGCTGAAGCCTCACCCGAGCAAGTGGTTGACACATTAGGCAAGAAGCTCCGAGTTGGAACCAATTACTATATTGTCCCATCTCTTCCCTACACCAAAATTAGAACCACTAGAGGCCTTGGCCTAGCCAGTGTTGGAAAACCTTATTGTCCTCTTGATGTTGTGGTTGTGAATGGATACCATGGCTTGCCAGTGACATTCTCACCAGTTAATCCTAAGAAAGGGGTCATTCGTGTCTCAACTGATTTGAACATCAAGTTCTCTGCTCGCACTAGTTGTCCCCGCCAATATTCCACGGTTTGGAAACTTGATGATTTTGATTTCTCAAAGAGACAATGGTTTGTGACCACTGGTGGTGTTGTGGGAAACCCTAGCTTGGAAACCATCCACAACTGGTTCAAGATTGAGAAGTACGATGGTGCTTACAAATTGGTCTATTGTCCCAGCGTGGTGAAATGTCCAAAGCATTTGTGCAAGAATGTTGGGTTGTTTGTGGATGAGAAAGGGAACAAGCGTCTTGCTCTCACTGATGTTCCCCTCAAAGTTCAATTCCAACAAGCCTAAACAAGCTTAATGCTCCTCTAAGTCTAACATTAATGCATAAAAACTATATATGAATAAGTGTATTTCCTTTCTAATAACGATGCATGTTCTTTCAATGTTTATCAGGATCCTCATGTAAGGTTTTCCTTGGTAAATGCAAAATAAATAAAATGAACAAATGATATATTTCTCCTAGTGTCACATTTTAAATCTCTGGTATATATTCATTTAAATCTGCATCAATTACTTTATATTTATTATCATTGATAACTATTTTTTTTTTCAAAAAAATATCAATGATAATTATTTTTGTACGAAACAAAATTTGAAACACCAGCACAATAAAAATTATTTTGAAAACCCAAAATTTATGGGATTATTAATAAAATTTGGCTTATAAAAAAATATATGGGAGATTATATAAATTATATATTAGTTATACATTTCAGTTGATGTCAGTGAATTATATACGATTAATTAATGGAAATACTTCCACTAATGAATAATGTCGTGTGGGCTTATTAAATTTTATTGCCAGTAGCTTAAATCATATATACATCTTATTGCAAATTAACTTTTTAAAAGTGATATAATGGAAATGATATTATTAATTTATTACTGCATATGATGAATTTGCCTAAGATGAATACACTAATTCTGCATATGATGCCAGAGATAGATACGGTTTATACATTCCAAATTTGAATTGGCAACAATGTTTTTAAGCTGTTTGTCGAGTCCAAATCAATAAGCTATTTTTTTTTTTGTATTTTATAAACAAAAATATTATAAGAAGCAGAGTACAATGGGTTCTCTTACTCTAACACATATACAAAGGTAAATATTACAAAGTCGATTAAGAGATAAACAGAAACAAGCTACAAGATCAATTGACCAATTAGAAAAGAAGATTATGTACTGTTTATCTTGATTTTAAACCATGTCCACCATTTAGCCGTTACGGTTTACCTTTGGAGTAAAAAGGAATACCCTAAAACATGAAATTGTTACGCACAATCCAAGTAAACCATAGTATAATATACTAAATGAGATGACAAACAAAACACTATTTTCTGTATTGAATTAGAGTTAAACTGGACATAATTAATGAACAAAAATATCATTAGACAAAATTCTAACCAAGCCATATGTGAATAGACTGCATGCTTTTAAAATTTGTTTTTTCACCAGTCAAGATAGAAATAAGTGATGACATATTGCTCAAAATAAAAGCAAATCATACTAGTTATATCCTGCACTTAAAATATAAATCCTGTTTTACACAAATATTTTAACTTAAGTTTGTAACTTATCCAGAATAATTCGCCAAGATAAAACGAATACTTTGAGAGGGATATATCATGTATATATAACTCTTCCTAATTTTTGTAAAGTAACAGAATGGGAAGAATGTGAATTCCCTAACAACAAATGAGAATGTAAAAAAGTATACATTGATTAAATTGTAAAAATCGCAGATGAATTGACCTTCTATATGCATTGATCGGGCAAGCCTCTACACAAAGTAACAAAGCTCAAGACATTTACCCGACCCGGCAATAGCCATCTTCCCACACATAAAGGACCTATCCTTCACCTCCATAACCAACACCAAATATTATCAATCCATCCACCAATTTTAGCTACACATGCATCCTTATTATAGAGACTTGATAAAGGCGATCGAGAGAAAGAATGTTTAAGGATATATAACATTGTTACATGATCCCAAATATCATGCCAAAAATGAACTCTTGTTTCTCATTTCTGACCTTTCTAAAAACAGGTTAAGTGGTGACACTCGATTAATTAGCAATTTCTATAAAGTATATATTCCTCCACTAAACTGAGCTAGATGATGTCCATGTCGTAACATCTATGGGCAAACATTCTATAATATTGTCATACTTATAGGAAAATAGTGAAAACTAACACGTCACAATCAACAAAAGATCATCACCTCTGTTTAGCTAAAAAGATCAAGTTAAATATAATATACCAAATCCTTTACCACACTAACCCAAGAAATTTTAAGAGAATCATCTCCTATAGCCCACAAAAAAGTTCTTTACAACATTTTTAGAATATTCAAGACCTTAACGTGCAAACATATATACTAAAAATATTTTTTTTAAGAATGTGATAATTATAAATTTAGATAATACTAAGCACTTATGCATGGTAAGAGACATTGATAACGTTTTGTTTTTAGGCAAAGACATTTTTTTTAATTTATGTAAAGAGGCAAGACATTGATAAGGTTATGCATGTTTGAAACTGAAAAGAATGCCGCACATAAAAGGACCTACGGCTGCGATAATCATTGAAAAAAATTCCGTAATAATTGATTTTATAAGACTGACTGATATAATATAATATAATATTACACGAGTCAACGTATTCTTCTGATCTTCTATATGGATGCCAGCTAGCTATCATTGTCTTCCATTTCCACTCTACGCATAATAGTAGAAGGTTTTCAATTCAACTTTTTGTTTCTATTAATTTATAATATTATTAATAATTTATTTAAAATAATTATTTAATAATACTACTGATATAAAGAAATTGTTCCTATATGTTAATGGATAAGTCTAGCTATGCCACAGATTTGTCGTGTGTATGAAAATAATCCACTGTATCCACTTCACAAGGAAGAGACGGCTTAGCCCACAGACAGCATTAAAGAATCCAGCATGCATAGGGATGCGAAAAATAACCTGCTAGTTAAAAAAAAAATGCCAACTTTAGTTGAACATCTTAAGGCGGTGATCATTGATACTAACCACTTATGCATGGTAAGAGATATTGATAATTACCACTAGAGTCGGCTATTAGACCTGTTAATTACTAGTAAAATGACCGATATATCAGAAAATTAGTAATCACAATTTTATAAGATGATAGTGCTAATATGTATGGAATAAAATAACAAAATTAAGGACATGCATGTGTGAATCTATCCATTGACTTGTGAAATTTTAAATGAAATACAATTACAATAATTAATGTTAGCCAGTAGTATTGTTGAAATAAACTTTGACCGCAGATATGGATGACTATTATATAAATAATAAATCCATAGACAAGGATAATCATAGTAGCTGGCGATGATAAATTGATGCTCCTCACTTCCCATATATCTTCCATTCATTACCGAAACACAAATTTACATTAAGCATAGTACAAAACAATGAAGACCAAACTGCTAGCATTTCTCCTCTTCTTTGCCTTGACTACAAAACCACTACTACTTGGAGCAGCTGGAGCTGCTCCAGAGCCAGTGATTGATACATCAGGCAAGAAGCTGAGAGCTGATGCAAATTACCATATCATCCCTGCAGTGCCCTTCACCATATGTGGCTTTGTTAGCTGTTTCACTGGTGGAGGCCTTTCACTAGACAGCATAGATGAATCTTGCCCTCTTGATGTAATAATTGAGAAAGCCAATGAAGGCCTACCACTGAGATTCTCACCAGTTAACACCAAAAAAGGTGTTATTCGTGTCTCCACCGATTTGAACATTTTTTTCTCTGATTCTGATGAAAGGTGTCCACACCATTCCACTGTGTGGATGCTTGATCAATTTGATGCCTCTATTGGACAGACATATGTGACCACTGGTGGTGTTGTTGGAAACCCGGGTGAGCACACAATTCTGAATTGGTTCAAGATTCAGAAGTATGAGGATGCTTATAAGCTGGTCTATTGCCCTAGGGTGTGCCCCTCTTGCCACCATCTGTGCAAGGATATTGGAATGTTTGTGGATGCCAATAGGAGAATGCATCTGGCTCTCAGTGATGATCCCTTCAAAATTAAGTTCAAAGAAGCCTGAGATCAAAGCTCTTTCAAATGATGGCAAAATTAAATGACAATCCATGAATACGTGTGTTTATAATGATCGATCCTTGAAATTATATTTCTTTGTGAAGAATTAGTAAATGAATAAAAAAATTAAGAGTGTATGTTTTTGTCCTGCTGTTACAACTTTAATTTCACTATTAAATAATAAATACAATTTTTAATAACTACTGCATTATACAATTACTTGTTCTTCATATACCTATTATTATTTATCACTTAGTTGATAATTTCTTTAGTTAATTATTAGTTCTATCCTTCCCTATCCAGTAGCACTCGTTAATTACAAGCATTAATATTATTCAATGTTACTATTGTTGTGGGTCATCAAACAAATCGAAAATCAGAAGCCCAAATTAATGGTTCATCCATTAGTTTGTGCTAGCTAGAACAAGTTTATTAAAGTAGTGTTTTGTTATTGTTACTTTTATGCGTTTTCATTCACTAGTTAGCCTGTTATGCATTTTTCCTTTATTGACTATTATATATATACACGGATGTTTTACAGAAAAAAGTTTGAATTCAAAATTTAGTTTTTTTTTCTCCTTCTAATTTTATAGAGTTTTTCCTTACTCGAAAAGGGTGATATATCATTCACCTACTCCATTTAACGACTCAATTATAATTTATAAAAGTGATATATATATATATATATATATATATATATATATATATATATATATATATATATATATATATATATTTGAAGTGATTAAATTAGAAATATATAGAAATAACAGGCGGAACCAGAACTTGATTAGTGAATGGAAGAGTAAATGAATATAAAAAGTAGTACACATCTTCATTCCTAGCTAGGTGAACATTATTTTAATGATTAATAAATTTCTTTGTTCTGTATTGTGCCGTCTGAATCTTTCGCATGGGGCATGATATCCCGCTAATATAACAAAATATTTGACCGCGACGTGTTCAAAGAAGATTGAAGTTCTTGATACAGACGTAACGAGAAGGTCGATGAAGTAAATGAATATGTATATATTAATACCTCAAGTTGACAAACTTGGGTTGAAAATCCATCTCTGTATTCGTCAGGGTCAAAAAGCAATCTGATATGATTTTGAAATTCTCAAGGATAAACGATAAAAAAAATCTGTATCTCCAAGCCAACACACACAAAAAGAAACATATATTCAGTTCTTATCATTTTTCTTTTTCTTCTCCTTTTTTTTAAATTTCTCTTTTATCATTTAGTCCCAATAATTTATTTTTTCTTACTTTTACTTTGATCACTTCAACATTCAGTTTAATTACCATCTCATACTACAAATATTAGAAGTCATAGAAGGACAAACGGCTACAAAGTTCATTTGGTAAATGGTTCTAATTATAGGTATCAATTAATGTATAAAGAATAAAAGTTAAAGGCGCAAAATTCAGAAGTATAAGCCACTGAAGCAAATGTATTTTGCCTTCCAAAAACAAAAACTGAAACAAATTAAATGTATTTATAAACTTGAAACAACTATGCCACGAGAAGATATTTCTTCGTTTTATTCATTTCTTTTCACATAATAACATGCATGTAGAAAACACACTTATTGCTTATTAGTATTACTTGTGACTTATTCATTATTAGAAAGGAGCTTAATTAATTTTATTTTGCCAGCTGGAACTTGACTTTGAATGGAACATCGCTTAGAGCCAAACGCCTATAGCCATTCTCATCCACAAACACACCAACATCCTTGCACATGTGCTTGGAAGAAGGGCACACGCTGGGACAATAAACAATCCTATAAGCACTATCACACTTCTCAATCTTGAACCAGTTGCGTATAGTTTCCCAACTAGGGTTTCCCATAGAGCCACCAGTGGTCACAAACCACTTTCCTTTAGACACATCAAAGTGATCCAACTTCCACACTGGGGAATACTCAGCGCAACTATAGCTAGTACGATCAGTGCAGAACATGATATTCAAATCAGTGGACACACGAACAACACTTTCATTTGTGTCAAGTGGTGAAAATGACAATGGCAAGCCAAAAGATCTTTGCTCAACCACAACATCGAGAGGACATGATTCACCAATGCTGGCAAGTGAAAGGCCTTCAGCATTCAAGCATTCGAACTTTCCACATCTTGTGAAACTTCGCATAGCCGGAACAACATAGTAACTGAGACCAGGTTGGAGCTCCGTTCCTGATGTGTCAATCACTGCCTCAGGTAATGCATCAACTGCTCCAAGTAGTGGTTGCGAGACCAAGCCAAAGAGAAGCACGAACACTAGCAATATGTTTTTCATTATTGATTTGTATATATATAAGGTACGTACTTTTGTATTTTGGTTACTGATGAATGTAGCATAAGGGATATGAGAAGTATGTGAATTTATAGATTGCTTCAATTAATATATAGTTGCTACCTATTAATATTTTTGGATCCTAGCTAATTAGTATAATACACATATATACATATATATAATATTTTTGTCGTAGTATTTGAACAATACCATTGGCCATATTTAGTTTCATAATAACGTAGCTATGTATATATTTATATATATCGCTTACTGCGTACACAGGGTTAGTTGGCATCAATGTTCTTAATTTGTGGTGATGGCCTTTTATTTTACAACTAGCAGGAGCGAATTCTCCTCTTCATAAAAGTAGCTAGATTTTCAAGAACAGATGTGTTATAGTTGATTCTATGGTCTGTTAGCTCATTTAATGATTTGATTAATTGATTATTTTCCAAGGAGTAGATAGTCCAAACTGTGGGCGTCTAAGATAGTAGTGCAATACTAGAATGTCTACTTTCTTCTCATTCTATTTAGTAGGGGTATGCAAAAACCGGTTAGAGGAAAAAAGCAAACCCAACTAGTTATGAGTTGATTTAAATGGTTCAGTTTTTAAAATTTGAGAACTAGTTTTTAAAACCAGTTCCAAATCGTATCGGTCTTAGAAATTGGTTCAGGACTAAATTGATTGTAAACTGATTTTAAGAACTGAAGGGTTTTAAATTAGTTTAAAAACTGTTTTTTCTTTAAAAAAATAATTCTGATTTTAGAAAAAATAATAATTTGATTATTAAGTGAACCAACTGATTTTTAAAATCATTTTGTTTTGAATCAAACTTATTTAAAAAACGTACCCGTCCGATCTTACTTAACCAAACCGATTCAATTTAAAAATTAATTCAGTTTAATGTAGTTTGAAAATGATTGGGTTTGAACTAGTTTATATGAATACCCCTATTATCTACTACTCCCTTCATTTTTATTCATAAGATCTAAGTATAAAATAATGTTTATTCTTTTTATAAGATTCAATTTATAATATTTCTTACATTAATTATTTTTAAACTGAAAGTATCATTCATTAAAAAAGATAAAAAAATGTATTGACAAATAATTAGAAGAGATGAATATTAATGACAAAAATAATTAATTTTAAAAAAGTTATAAATTTAAAATAAATTTATTATTATTAATTAAATTAATTATTTTTCTTAATTTTGATCAATTAGATATTTGGGTCTCAGGTATAAAAATAAAGGGAGTAATATTTTTTTTCCAATTTTAATGTGGAAATATAATACTATCTCATATATTACGCATTTTCAGTAATCAACAAATTTTAATGTGCATTTTTTTTAATGAAATTGCCCTTTATACGAAAATAGGATTTCGTTGAAAAGGTAAGGAATTATATTTCCTTTGTTGACTCACTATTACAAATTCACCATCCAGATCCCCATCCCAAACTCATTGACAAACACCCTGATTCAACAATACCAAAACTTGCAACAAAATCCAAAAGAGAGAAACAAGGATGCTTGATCTCGACGGTGCAAGGGGCAGTGTGGATCAATGACGAGTTGCACGGAGAATAGGAATTAGGTGAGTGAAAAAAATAGAAATTTCACATAAGTTGGTAGTTTAAATAACAAACATGGTAGTGAGAATAATTGTTCTTTCACTATTTTCTACACGTGATAATGAATCTTTTTTGAAAACATTTTCAGTAAAAATATTTTTCCAAACGAACCAAAAAATAAAAACAATAAAATCTCATTGTTTTGAGTTTCTTAACAAACCCAAATCAGTCTTATAGGCTTGTCTCTCTTTTAATCACATTTTTCCTCTCTCAACCCAGTTTGCCTCACACTTCTCTCCGTCCCTCCGCCACACCACCATCATTGCTTTGTCGCATCACTATTACCACAACACCATTCCCGGTTGACAATCTTTTGATGAGATTTGCTTCATGTCTCCCTTTTTTTTCCCCTTTTTTTTTCTTCATGAGTCCATTAATGAGAATTTTATGGTCTTCTATGTTTTACTGATTTCTTTAATGGAGATGATGATTCTTCATTTTAGAGTTTTTATTTGAGGGTTTTAAGAATTTGTTTGCTTAATTGTGTTATTCTTTTCCCTTCGCTTTAATCTTTTCTCTTCTACTTTGCGTGTTGTTGGAGGATTTTCTTTTTCATAGTTAGCCACCATAATAAGAATTCACTGGGCTTTAAATTGCATGACTCTTTTCA